>NC_060148.1:16101839-16156839 GCF_021461385.2 Schistocerca piceifrons | reverse complement strand
GACTAATAAAGTCATCAGGTGATCAAAACAAACTGTAAAACGATCTAGAAGAAATATCGGAATGGTGCGAAAAGCGGCAGTTGACCCTAAATAACGAAAAGTGTGACGTCATTCACATGAGTGCTAAAAGGAACTCGTTAAACTTTGGTTACACGATAAATCAGTCTAATGTGAAAGGCGTGAATTCAACTAAATACCTAAGAATTACAATTACGAACAACTTAAATTGGAAGGAACACACAGAAAATGTCGTGGGAAACGCTAACCAAAGACTGCGTTTTATGGGCAGGACATTTAGAAAATGTAACAGGCCTACTAAGGAGACTGCCTACACTACGCTTGTCCGTCCTCTTTTAGATCACTGCTGCACGTTGTGGGATCCTTACCAGGTAGGACTGACGGGGAAGTTCAAAGAAGAGCAGCACGCTTTTTACCATCAAAAACAGGGGAGCGAGGGTCACAGAGATGTTACAGGATTTGGGCTGGAAATTATTAAAACAAAGGCGTGTTTGGTTGCCGACCGATCTTTAACGAACTTCCAATTACTGACTTTCTCGTCCGAATGCGAAAATATTTTGTTGACGCCGACCTACACAGGGAGAAACGATCATCATAATAAAATAACGAAAATCAGAGTTCGTACGGAAAGATAAAGGTGTTCGTTCTTTCCGCGCGCTATACACGAGAATAGTGAAGGTGATTCGACGAACCCTCTGCCATGCACTTAAATGTGATTTTCAGAGTATCCATGTAGATGTAGATTGTCAACAGACCGATAGTGCATGTTTCGTGTGGTATACCTCGCCACGGGTGGTAAATGCCGCTTCATCGCTGATCAAGCTACATCTGCAGTAACCCCTCACACTGCCCATGTACAAAAGTTAATATGAGTCGCATAACATGTTCGTAATAGTGTCACCGAAATCGGAGACCCCTGAACTGGTGGAGCCAGGCTATGGTGTGGAAGTCTAGTTACAAATTTTGTTGAACATTTATTAATGATTCTACGGGTACGCTTCATCTCTCCACGTACCCCTCTCAAAGTGACTACGAAGACGAGTCTGCATATGGGCGTTTATGCAGTCATTCTTCCAACACTTCTTGCACGGGAATAAATCCCAACATGCGTTGTGATGTTAAGTACCCTCTGCTGCCCACTTCATAGTACTTTGCAGGGTATGGATATGGATGTAGGTTAGGGCGATCGGCTGGTGACCTCTATGAGAACCGTAGCTCGTCACAGACACGACACAAACGCAGCTTACGCACTCGAATTGTGACACTGGTCAGCTGTAAGGAATAGCTCAGTAGGCAGTACAGTTGAAGAGGAATGGACATCTCTAAGGTTAGGTTAGGTTAGGTTAGGTTAGGTTGGGTTAGGTTAGGTTAGGTTAGGTTAGGTTAAAGAGGAATGGACATCTCTAAAAAGGGGCGTCACAGAAGTTGGGAAGGAAAATATAGGTACAAAGAAGGCAACTGCGAAGAAACCATCAGTAACAGAAGAGAGACTTCAATTAGTGGATGAAAGAACGAAATACAAAAATGTTCAGGAAAATTCAGGAATACAGAAATACAAGACGCTGAGGAATGAAATAAATAGGAATTGCAGTGAAGCTAGGACGAAATAGCTGCAGGAAAAATGTGAAGACATGGAAAAAGAAATTATTGTCGGAAGAAAAGGCACAGCATACAGGAAAGTCAAAACAGGCTTCGGTGATATTAAAAGCAAGGGTGGTAACATTAAGAGTGCAACGGGAATTCCACTGTTAAATTCAGAGGAGAGAGCGGATAGGTGGAAAGAATACATTGAAAGCCACTATGAGGGGAACATTTGTCTGATGTGGTAGAAGAAGAAACACGAGTCGATTTAGAAGAGATAGGGGATCCATTGTTAGAATTTAAGAGAGCTTTGGAAGACTTACGATCAAATAAGGCAGAAGAGATAGATAACATTCCATCAGAATTTACAAAATCATTGGGGGAAGTGGCAACAAAACGCGTATTCACGATGGTGTGTAGAATGTATGAGTTTGGCGACGTACCATCTCACTTCCGGTAAAACATCGTCCACACAATTCCGAAGACGGCTAGAGCTGACAAGCGCGAGAATTACCGCACAATTAGCTTAAGAGCTCATGCATCCAAGTTGCTGGCAAGAATAATGTACAGAAGAATGGAAAAGAAAATTGAGGATGCGCGAGATGACTATCAGTTTGGCTTTAGGAAAGGTAAAGGCACGAGAAAGGCAGTTCTGACGTAGCGGTTAATAATGGAAGCAAGACAAAAGAGAAATCAAGAAACGTTCATAGGATTTGTCGACCTGGAAAAATCGCTCGACAATGTAAATTGGTGCAAGATGTTCGAAATTTGAGGATAGTAGGGGTAAGCTATAGTGATAGACGTTTAATATATAATATATACAACAGCCAAGAGGGAATAATAAGAGTGGACGACTGAGAACGAAGTGCTCGTATTAAAAAGGGTGTAATACAGGGCTGTAGTATTTCGCCCCTGCTGTTCAATCTGTACGTCGAGGAAGCAATGATGGAAATGAAAGAAAGGTTCAGGAGTGGAATTAAAATTGAAGGTGAAAGGATATCAATGACACGATTCGCTGATGACATTGCTATCCTCGGTGAAAGTGAAGAAGAATTAAATGATCTGCTGAACGGAATGAACAGTCTAATGAGTACAGAGTATGGATTGAGAGTAAATCGAAGGAAGACGAAGATAATGAGAAGTAGTATAAATGAGAACAGCGAGAAACTTAAAATCAGGATTGAAGTTCAGGAATTCTGCCACCTAGGCAGTAAAATAACCAATGATGGACAGAGCAAGGAGGACATCAAAAGCAGACTAGCACTGGCAAAAAGGGCATTCCCGGCCAAGAGAAGTCTACTAATATCAAATATTGGCCTTAATTTAAGGAAGCAATTCATGAGAATGTACGTCTGAAGTATGGCATTGTATGGTAGTGAAATATGAACTGAGGGAAAGTTCGAACAGAAGAGAATCGAAGCATTTGAGATGTGGTGCTACAGATGAATGTTGAAAATTTGGTGGACTGATAAGGTAAGGAATGAGGTGGTTCTGCGCAGAATCAGAGAGGAAAGGAATATGTGGAAAACACTGATACGGAGAAGGGACAATATGATAGGAGGTATGTTAAGACATGAGGGAATGACTTCCATGGTACTAGAGGGAGCTGTAGAGGGCAAAAACTGTAGAGGAAGACAGAGATTGGAGTACATCCAGAAAATAGTTCAGGACGTAGGTTGCAAGTGATACGCTGGTAAGGGAACCTCCCCATCGCACCCCCCTCAGATTTAATGATAAGTTGGCACAGTGGATAGGCCTTGAAAAACTGAATATAGGTCAATCGAGAAAACGGGAAGAAGTTGTGTGGAACTATGAAAAAAGAAGCAAAATACACAAACTGAGTAGTCCATGCGCAACATAGGCAATATGAAGGACAGTAAAAGTTCAGGAGCGCCGTGGTCCCGTAGTTAGCGTGGGCATATCGGGAACGAGAGGTCCTTGGTTCGAGTCGAGTGAGAAGTTTAATTTTTTTATTTTCAGACAATTATTATCTGTCCGTCCGTCCGTCCAATGCGATCACTTTTTTGGGAGTGATTATCACATCGACAAGAAAACCTAAATCGGGCAAGGTAGAAGAACCTTTTTACCCATTCGCCAAGTGCACAAGTTAGGTGGGTCGACAACATATTCCTGTCATGTGTTAACATGCCGTCACCAGTGTCGTATAGAATATATCAGACGTGTTTTCCTGTGGAGGAATCGGCTGACCTATGACATTGCGGTCAAATGTTTTCGGTTCCCATTGGAGAGGCACGTCCTTTCGTCTACTAATCGCAAGGTTTAGCGGTGCAGTCGCAAAACACAGACACTAAACTTGTTACAGTGAACAGAGACGTCAACGAACGAACGGACAGATCATAACTTTGCGAAAATAAAGAAGGTAAACTTTTCACTCGAGGGAGGACTTGAACCGAGGACCTCTCGTTCCGCAGCTGCTCACGCTAACCACGGGACCACAGCGTTCCTGAGCTCACACTATCCTAGATGTTGCCTATCTAGCGCATGGACTACTCAGTTTGTATATTTTGCTTATTTTTTTTTCATAGTTCCACACAACTTCTTCCTGTTTTCTCGATTGATCTGTGTTCAGTTTTTCAAGGCCTATCCACTGTGCCAACTTATAACTAAATCTGAGGGGGGTGCGATGGGGAGGTTCCCTTGTGAGATGAAGAGGTTGTCACAGGAGGAATTCGTGGTGGGCCACATCAAACCAGCCAGAAGACTGATGACGCAAAAAAAAAAAAAAAAAAAAAAAAAAAAAAAAAAAAAAAAAAAAAAAAAAAATAAATAAAATAAAGCCTCCAAACCCCACGTTCTGTGAAGAGTCCAATCATTTAACGCCTAGTGGTAATTTCACTGTCCTCCTACCTCTTTCCATAGACGCTCACGACAGTAGCACGTGAACACTCCACCAGCTTCGCCGTTTTAGAGATACTCGTTCAGCGGCTAAGCGTAATAATAATCACTTTGTCGCAGTCGCTTACTTCAATGGATTTCCCTATTTGCAGCCCGTATCTTCTGCAGGGTGATTCCCCACCTGGGTCTGCTCCGCTTACATACTTCTGCTACCACGTCACATCCCTCAACGTCACCAGGCGGCATCCGGCGTCAGTGGTCGTAATGTTTTTGCTCATCACAGTATAGACACGTGTTCAGAAACAAATACCCGCTGATGTACACCGGCACTGGTGTGTCTGATTCTTCTTCTTCTTCTTCTTCTTCTTCTTCAGTAGCCCTACAGCCCTTGGTAAGCCTTGGCCTCTTCAACCATCTTCCTCCACACTTCTCGGTTATTTGCTGCTCTTTTCCATCCCCGGACTCCCATATTGGAGGTATCCATTATTACCTCGTCGATCCATCTTCTTCTAGGTCTCCCTTTTCGCCTAACTGAATGGATCGTACCTTTCATCATTTTCTTTGGAATTCTATCCTCTGCCATTCTCTCCAAGTGTCCCAGCCATCGTATTCGCTGTGATTTCACAAATCTTACTGTGTCCCTGCCTTGTATTAACTCTTGTAATTCGGCTTGTAGCGTATTCTCCAGCCTCCTTCCTCCCTTATTGGCCCATAGATTTTGCGTAGTATTTTTCGCTCAATGGTTCTTAGTGCATTTTTACCGTGTTCTGTCAGCGTCCATACCTCTGAGCCGTATGTGATAACTGGGCGCACTAGGCAATTATATATTAGCAGTTTAGTTTTTCTTGTAACA
Source organism: Schistocerca piceifrons (assembly GCF_021461385.2). Lineage (NCBI taxonomy): Eukaryota > Metazoa > Arthropoda > Insecta > Orthoptera > Acrididae > Schistocerca > Schistocerca piceifrons. Next base: position 16,151,531 of record NC_060148.1, on the reverse strand, counting down.
AGGCTGTTTTTGAGAAGCTGCATATTTGCAAAGTAAGCTCTGTTTCCTGCTTCTATTCTTTCCGTTATAGCCTTTCCAATACTGTTATCATTTGTTATTAGGGCTCCCAAGTAGTTAAAAAGAGGACACTCCATTGAAGCATTTCCCATTGATGTTTAGGTTTTTAGGGGTTCTTCTGGCCTCAGATTGTGACATTACTATACATTTTCTTTTGTTTTCATTTACTATGAGGCCAATTTTTAAGGCTTCTGTTTCCATTGCCCGGTATGTTTCTAGAAGTGTATTAGTATTTCTTCCTACTATAGCAATGTCATCAGCGTATGCACATATCTGGCTAGTTCTCATAAATATGGTGCCTCTTTTGTTGATTTTATTTACTGCACTATGCAGGGCTATGTTGAATAGGACAGTGGAGAGACTATCCCCTTGCTTCACACCTTTATTAAAGCCAAAGCTATCACTTGTTCTGCTAAGGACCTTTACTTTTGCTCTTGTCTCTGTCATTGTCATTCTGATAAGACTTATTAATTTAGCACATATACCAACTTCTTTCAGTACTCTGTATAGTTCTTGCCGATTTATGCTGTCAAAGGCTTGTTTGAAATCGATGAATAAGAAATGCAGATCTATATCATATTCAAAGAACTTTTCCATCATTTGCCTTATCACAAATATTTGATCAGTTGTTCCTCTGCCTGGTCGAAAGCCACACGGATATTCCCCTAGTATGCTCTCTGAACACTTCTGTATCCTTTCGTTTAATATACTTGTGAAGATCTTATAAGCTGTACTTAGGAGTGTTACACCTCTATAGTTTTCACATGCTGTGCTGTCCCCTTTCTTATAAATGGGGACTATTATTCCAATCATCTGGCATAGTTTCTGTTTCCCATATATCTGATATTAATGTGTACAGTTCCTTTATTACAGCCTATCCACCAGTTTTTATTAATTCGTCTGATTCCCTACACGAAATGCCCGATGTACAATGGCTTTCGCTACATGACCGAGCGTAGACAGAATGGTTGGTTGGTTGATTTGGGGGTGGGGACCAAACAGTGAGGTCATTGGTCCCATCGGATTAGGAAAGGATGGGGAAGGAAGTCGGCCGTGCCCTTTAAAGGAACCACCCCAGCATTTGCCTCAAGCGATTTAGGGAAATCTCGTAAAACCTAAATCAGGATGTCTGGACGCGGGTTTGAACCGTCGTCCTCCCAAATGCGAGTCAAGTGTGCGAATCACTGTTTCATCTCACTCGGTGTGTAGACAGAATGCTACAACGGTCTGCCGAAAAGTAATTCCTCTGAATCTTTTAATGGCAACTCCTGACACCTTCATTAAAATTCTACATCTTCATTCATCGTGTATGTATATTCGGATTGGTGTGTTCGAAGAGGGGTCATGTAAATTTGGTTAAATAGTGGGGATTGTGGTCCAAATCAAAACACGTAATATGGAAGGGAATTAGATTAGGAAATGAAACACTTAAAGTAGTAGGTGAGTTTTGCTATTTGGGAAGCGAAATAACTGATGATTGCCAAAGTAGAGAGGATATAAAATGTAGATTGGCAATGGCAAGGAAAACTTTGAGAAATTTGTTAACATCGAGTATAGATTTAAGTGCCAGGAAGTCGTTTCTGAAAGTATTTGTATTGAGTGTAGCCATGTATGGAAGTGAAACATAGACGATAAATTGTTTGGACAAGCAGAGAATAGAAGCTTTCGAAATGTGGTGCTACAGAAGAATGCTAAAGGTTAGATGGGTAGATCACGTAACTAATGAGGAGGTACTGAATAGAATTGGGGAGAAGAGGAAATTATGGTACAACTTGAAGAAGGGATCGGTTGGTAGGATGCGTTCTGAGGCGTGAAGGGATCACCAATTTAGTATCGGAGGGCAGCGTGGAGGGTAAAAATCGTAGAGGGAGACCGAGAGATGAATACAGTAAGCAGATTCAGAAGGATGTAGGCTGCAGTAGGTACTGGGAGATGAAGAAGCTTGCACAGGATAGAGTAGCATGGAGAGCTGCATCAAACCAATCTCTGGACTAAAGACCACAACAACACTACGGTAGGTTTTCCTCTTACACAAAATGATTTATTACAGCTTTCGTGTACATAAAACTAAGGGAATGTGTGCATTAACAGTGTTTTGTAGATGGCTTGTACTTCCTAACCCATTGGTCTCTTGGCAACATTGCGCAGGAGGATATTGGTGATGCCAGCCGGGGTGGCCGAGCGGTTCTAGGCGGTTCAGTCTGGAACAGCGCGACCGCTACGGTCGCAGGTTTGAATCCTGCCTCGGGCATGGATGTGTGTGTGATGTCCGTAGGTTAGTTAGGTTTAAATAGTTCTAGAGGACTGATGACCTCAGATGTTAAGTCCTATAGTGCTCAGAGCCATATGAACCGTTTGATATTGGTGAGATATATTTTGCTATACTGAGACACAATAAAATCTCCATCAACTATGGATTTCGATGCGCAAAAATGGTTCAAATGGGTCTGAGCACTATGGGACTTAACAGCTATGGTCATCAGTCCCCTAGAACTTAGAACTACTTAAACCTAACTAACCTAAGGACCACACACAACACCCAGTCATCACAAGGCAGAGAAAATCCCTGACCCCGCCGGGAATCGAACCCGGGACCCCGTGCTCGGGAAGCGAGGACGCTACCGCGAGACCACTAGCTGAGGACTTCTGATGCGCAGCTCAAGCACAAATACCTGGTCCTCGTTAACGTAACACTGGCCACACAATGTTATTGAGAATGAGATTTATTAGAGCGGGAAATTAAAATTATGTCCGTGTAAACACAAACTAATTTGGATGGGAAAATGGGGCGCGCAGACATGAACATTAACAGCAACACACGCACATTATGCGGTAATACATCCTACTGACTGCTTGACACACACACACACACACACACACACACACACACACACACAAACAAACAAGCAGTATATAAAACAATTGAAAACATAGAACTCACTACATCTGCCGCAGACAAGAAGAGGAATACCGTGAAGAACATTGCTGCTAATGCCCTCGTCGACGGCCTCTGTGTATTTGTTGGATGTAGAATTAATTTTAGCATAGATCTTAATGATACATTCAGTCATGGTAATGGTTGGCTTACTGTAGCTATTGTACGAGGTGGTACAGGTGTACCTAATGTTCCTGGCCTTGAAAGTTTTGTAGATAGAGACATTATTGCCTACCGTACCTATCATATGGCTGAATTGGCTAATAAAGACTTTGGAAAATCAGCATATACACTCCTGGAAATTGAAATAAGAACACCGTGAATTCATTGTCCCAGGAAGGGGAAACTTTATTGACACATTCCTGGGGTCAGATACATCACATGATCACACTGACAGAACCACAGGCACATAGACACAGGCAACAGAGCATGCACAATGTCGGCACTAGTACAGTGTATATCCACCTTTCGCAGCAATGCAGGCTGCTATTCTCCCATGGAGACGATCGTAGAGATGCTGGATGTAGTCCTGTGGAACGGCTTGCCATGCCATTTCCACCTGGCGCCTCAGTTGGACCAGCGTTCGTGCTGGACGTGCAGACCGCGTGAGACGGCGCTTCATCCAGTCCCAAACATGCTCAATGGGGGACAGATCCGGAGATCTTGCTGGCCAGGGTAGTTGACTTACACCTTCTAGAGCACGTTGGGTGGCACGGGATACATGCGGACATGCATTGTCCTGTTGGAACAGCAAGTTCCCTTGCCGGTCTAGGAATGGTAGAACGATGGGTTCGATGACGGTTTGGATGTACCGTGCACTATTCAGTGTCCCCTCGACGATCACCAGTGGTGTACGGCCAGTGTAGGAGATCGCTCCCCACACCATGATGCCGGGTGTTGGCCCTGTGTGCCTCGGTCGTATGCAATCCTGATTGTGGCGCTCACCTGCACGGCGCCAAACACGCATACGACCATCATTGGCACCAAGGCAGAAGCGACTCTCATCGCTGAAGACGACACGTCTCCATTCGTCCCTCCATTCACGCCTGTCGCGACACCACTGGAGGCGGGCTGCACGATGTTGGGGCGTGAGCGGAAGACGGCCTAACGGTGTGCGGGACCGTAGCCCAGCTTCATGGAGACGGTTGCGAATGGTCCTCGCCGATACCCCAGGAGCAACAGTGTCCCTAATTTGCTGGGAAGTGGCGGTGCGGTCCCCTACGGCACTGCGTAGGATCCTACGGTCTTGGCGTGCATCCGTGCGTCGCTGCGGTCCGGTCCCAGGTCGACGGGCACGTGCACCTTCCGCCGACCACTGGCGGCAACATCGATGTACTGTGGAGACCTCACGCCCCACGTGTTGAGCAATTCGGCGGTACGTCCACCCGGCCTCCCGCATGCCCACTATACGCCCTCGCTCAAAGTCCGTCAACTGTACATACGGTTCACGTCCACGCTGTCGCGGCATGCTACCAGTGTTAAAGACTGCGATGGAGCTCCGTATGCCACGGCAAACTGGCTGACACTGACGGCGGCGGTGCACAAATGCTGCGCAGCTAGCGCCATTCGACGGCCAACACCGCGGTTCCTGGTGTGTCCGCTGTGCCGTGCGTGTGATCATTGCTTGTACAGCCCTCTCGCAGTGTCCAGAGCAAGTATGGTGGGTCTGACACACCGGTGTCAATGTGTTCTTTTTTCCATTTCCAGGAGTGTATGTCAACTTCTGCACTAACATTGTATACTCGTAACAGAAGGAAGATATCTGTAAATGAATCTGTATTTGTTTGGATTAAAGGAAAAGGTGTATGTGAATATGTAAAATTTGTTGGTGACTGTACTTTGTATTTTCACAAATAAAGTGATCTGTAGCGCAGCTGAGAACCGGACAAGTATACATCTAGAATCTGTCGACATAGAGTATGTAACAGCATGTCACGTCAGCACAAGGAGCATTTGACCTTTGACCCCGCGCCGATAAGGCCGCCCGACGTCATCTTGGCAGCGCGCTTTAATTCCTGGTCTGCATTTCAACAAGTTCGCGTAACTTCTTGCAGTTTGGTAGATGGCACTCTTTCTTACCAACTTCACTCCCCACTTCAGTGACATGCTCTTGGACTATAACAAAACCGTCACTCGGAAATGCCTCAATTGGAAAATCGACCGCAGGTCGTGGTCTAGTGTCTAGCGTCGCTGCCTCTGGATCACGGGGTTACGGGTTCGATTCCCTGCCGAGATAGGGGTTTTCTCTGCCCGGGGACTTGGTGATTGTGTTGTCCTCATCATTTCATCATCATCATCATCGTCATTCGTGACAGCGGCTAGTTTGCACTGTTTGAAAATTGGGACTTTGTACGGGCGCTGATGACCCCGCAGTTGAGGGCCCCACAAACCAAACATCATCATCATCAACTGGAAAATGCCTCAGCCGACATTCCATGCTTTGCTCACCCCTGGTGATGGTTCTTGGGATGCATTAAATACAAACTACCACATGGTTTACCTGAGCCTACTGAAATTACGAAGCTGGTAGTCAATTCTCCCTCTGGGGCTGACCATGAAGACACACTGGAGACGATGACCCACTGTAGAAAAGTCCATTAGACAGCAAATTATTGCACTCGCCACGCTGATATTTCTCAGATATTTCACACTGTTTTCCGTAAATAGCTGCTCACGAGTTCTGTGAGCCATCCAAGCCATTCAAGTTACGACAACGTGGGCACTTCAAACAATGCGTGGGGACCAGTTTACTCATGAAAATCTCAAATGAAACTTCCTGGCAGATTAAAACTGTGTGCCGGACCGAGTCTCGAACTCTACCAAATGCAGGAGAGCTTCTTTAAAGTTTGGAAGGTAGGAGACGAGATGCTGGGAGAAGTAAAGCTCAGTCGGTAGAGCACTTGCCCCCGAAAGGAAAAGGTCCCGAGTTCGAGTCTCGGCCGGGCATACAGTTTTAATCTGCCAGGAAAGTTTCAAATCAGCGCACACTCCGCTGCAGAGTGAAAATCTCATTCCGAAAACCTCAAATATTTATCAAAATCGCAAACATCAATCGTAGTAGATCTCATCGAAGATCAATTGTGCTCAAGGCACCTAAAACCTGACATCGTTCTCACGGATGGCGCGAACCTCTGTGCTTGCACCTGAAACCAAAAATCCTAACTGTTGAGTTTAATACTGAAAATTACAACAAACGGTTGGTCGCTTGTAGGACAATGCATTAGAGACACAAACGATAAAATGCCTCATTCCTATCGTCTTGGAATCTTCGTATGGCGGAGACTGTCATTGGCTCCCCGTTCAGTCTTTGCAGTCCCACAAACGAGTAACCAAGAGATGGCGACCACCCCCGACGGACGCTCTGCTTTCCCTGAAGACGGAGGGAACCGCTACCAACCCTTGAAGCCTAGACCGAAACTGGTGCATCCTTGGCTGAGGTCACGCAAGCATTTAGGTTGGCACCAGAAAATCAACAGTTAATAGTCTGTCGCCCAACAGACGATGTTTGCCGTACGACAACTCAACATTTAATAATGCACTCATGTTTAGGAAAAAAAAAACAGAACACCTCGAACTATTACAGACACGACGTTCAACTTCGCAGGACATGTACAGGGTGTTTCAAAAATGACAGGTATATTTGAAACGGCAAACAAAACTAAACGAGCAGCGATAGAAATACACCGTTTGTTGCAATATGCTTGGGACAACAGTACATTTTCAGGCAGACAAACTTTCGAAATTACAGTAGTTACAATTTTCAACAACAGATGGCGCTGCAAGTGATGTGAAAGATACAGAAGACAACGCAGTCTGTGGGTGCGCCATTCTGTACGTCGTCTTTCTGCTGTAAGCGTGTGCTGTTCACAACGTGCAAGTGTGCTGTGGACAACATGGTTTATTCCTTAGAACAGAGGATTTTTCTGGTGTTGGAATTCCACCGCCTAGAACACAGTGTTGTTGCAACAAGACGAAGTTTTCAACGGAGGTTTAATGTAACCAAAGGACCGAAAAGCGATACAATAAAGGATCTGTTTGAAAAATTTCAATGGACTGGGAATGTGACGGATGAACATGCTGGGAAGGTAGGGCGACCGCGTACGGCAACCACAGAGGGCAACGCACAGCTAGTGCAGCAGGTGATCCGACAGCGGCCTCGGGTTTCCGTTCGCCGTGTTGCAGCTGCGGTCCAAATGACGCCAACGTCCACGTATCGTCTCGTGCGCCAGAGTTTACACCTCTATCCGTACAAAATTCAAACGCGGCAACCCCTCAGCGCCGCTACCATTGCTGCACGAGAGACATTTGCTAACGATATAGTGCACAGGATTGATGACGGCGATATGCATGTGGGCAGCATTTGGTTTACTGACGAAGCTTATTTTTACCTGGACGGCTTCGTCAATAAACAGAACTGGCGCATATGGGGAACCGAAAAGCCCCATGTTGCAGTCCCATCGTCCCTGCATCCTCAAAAAGTACTGGCCTGGGCCGCCATTTCTTCCAAAGGAATCATTGGCCCATTTTTCAGATCCGAAACGATTACTGCATCACGCTATCTGGACATTCTTCGTGAATTTGTGGCGGTACAAACTGCCTTAGACGACACTGCGAACACCTCGTGGTTTATGCAAGATGGTGCCCGGCCACATTGCACGGCCGACGTCTTTAATTTCCTGAATGAATATTTCGATGATCGTGTGATTGCTTTGGGCTATCCGAAACATACAGGAGGCGGCGTGGATTGGCCTCCCTATTCGCCAGACATGAACCCCTGTGACTTCTTTCTGTGGGGACACTTGAAGGACCAGGTGTACCGCCAGAATCCAGAAACAATTGAACAGCTGAAGCAGTACATCTCATCTGCATGTGAAGCCATTCCGCCAGACACGTTGTCAAAGGTTTCGGGTAATTTCATTCAGAGACTACGCCACATTATTGCTACGCATGGTGGATATGTGGAAAATGTCATACTATAGAGTTTCCCAGACCGCAGCGCCATCTGTTGTTGAAAATTGTAACTACTGTAATTTCGAAAGTTTGTCTGCCTGAAAATGTACTGTTGTCCCAAGCACATTGCAACAAACGGTGTATTTCTATCGCTGCTCGTTTAGTTTTTATTGCCGTTTCAAATATACCGGTCATTTTTGAAACACCCTGTACATTACCGCATTCTGCAAAAATGATCAGCGTTTTGGTCATCTTGGTTCAGCATGTATCCTGCTACCTAGAGGGCACAGGGCCCACGATGGGCCGTGATAAATCGTTCCGTGCTTCATGCACTGGACGCATATAAGGCGCGAATGGCGTCCTGTGGTACAGCTGTCTATAGTCCATTCACCTGGTTCCAAGGTTCATCTGTCGCGGTCGGCATTGGGTCACAGCGCTGCACCTGTCGTTTCACCATATCTTCAATGTTTACGATTGGCGACAAGTCTGGTGTTCGGGCAGGTCAGGGCAAGAGGCTCACATCCCGTGACACCGAGAAGGCAGGTGTTCGTGCATTGTATTGTTGAAAAATGGCAACTGTGGTGGTGTGCAGAGAGGGTATGGCTACAGGTCGCAGGAAGTCATCCACGTAGGTTACAGTGGTCACAGTGCCCTAGACACTCACCAACTGTGATCCGTATTTTTATACCCACCAGTACCCCTCACCATAATGCCTTGAGCTCGTGCGGTCTATCTTGTGTGCGTGCAATCACTGTGATGCCGCTCCCCCTACTATGGCGAACCAAACTGCTGCCATAACTTTCAAACAGGAACTGGAACCGTCCGAAAACACTATCCGATGCCATTCCTGTCCCCAGTGACGCCTTCTAGCATGTCTCTGCTAGGCGGAGAAGTATGGGGGCTATTCAGAAAGTAGGGAACGTTCTGGCATTAAAAAAACTAAGTATAAGAAATACATTTTATTGTATACATCTGAAAGAGCGACTGACATGCTGCTTTTCCACATAGGCACCAAAAACATTGAGGCACTCCAGTGAGTCACGCCCACCTGGAGTTCCGCGTCGTTATCAAAGCGCTGCGTTGCGAGCCAGTTCATCATCTTGGGAAACAAGTGGAGGTCGCTTGGTGCAACATCGGTGCTGTAGGGCAGATAAGGGAAAAATTTCCCATTTGAATGAATTAAGGAGTTCTTTAGTGAGGTTTGCCGTGCGAGGTTGGGCATTGTCGTGCAAAAACAAAATTTTGGACGTCAGCTTTGCTCGGCGTTCGTTTTGAACTGATCTTCCAGGACTGTGCAAAATTTGACAGTACCGGGCAGAATTTATGGTTGTTCCACGTTCGAGAAAATGAGAAGCAGACCTTGCCCATCTCAAAACACTGTTGCCATCAACTTCCTTGCTCACAAGGTTTGCAAACGTTTTCTAGGTTTGGGGGGGGGGGGTGAGGGGCTGGACCTTCTGTGCCCCCCACTCCATGGACTGCAATTTTGTCTCGCAATTGACGCGTTTCACCCAAGTCTTGTCACCGGTTACGATTCGATCCAGTAATGAATCACCATGTGTGTGGTAGGCCTGCAGAAATGTCAACCCCATTCGCTGTTCTTTATGGTGCTCTGTAAGCATTTTGGGCACCCATCGTGCACGGATTTTGTGGTAGCCAGCTTTCGAGTTACAATTTCAGACAAGAAAGTCCGTGAAACTTGCGGAAAAGAGAGTGAAAGCTCCGTTATTGTGAAGCGACGGTTTTCACGAATCGTTTCATCAACTTTAGCGACAAGATCTTCAGTCACAATGCTCGGACGTCCACTCTTCTCTTCATCATGAACGTTGGTTCGCATATTTTTAAATCGATGCAAGATCGTGGCTGTAGGGCAAATAAGGGAAAATTTCCCATTTGAATGAACTAAGGAGTTCTTTAGTGCGGTTTGCCGTGTGAGGTCGGGCATTGTCGTGCAAAAACAAAATTTTGGACGTCAGCTTTCCTCTGCGTTCGTTTTGAACTGATCTTCCAGGACTGTGCAAAGTTTGACAGTACCGGGCAGAATTTATGGTTGCTCCACATTCGAGAAAATAAATAAGAAGCACACCTTTCCCTTCCCAAAACACTGTCACCATCAACTTCCTTGCTGACAAGATTTGCAAATATTTTGTTGATTTTTGGGGGACCTTGTGTGCCCCCACTCCATGGACTGTAATTTGGTCTCACGATTGACGTTTTGTCGGCCGGGGTGGCCGAGCGGTTCTAGGCGCTACAGTCTGGAACCGCACGACCGCTACGGTCGCAGGTTCGAATCCTGCCTCGGTCGTGGATGTGTGTGGTGTCCTTAGGTTAGTTAGGCTTAAGTAGTTCTAAGTTCTAGGGGGCTGATGACCTCAGATGTTAAATCCCATAGTGGTCACAGCCATTTGAACCATTTGATTGACGTGTTTCAGCCAAGCCTCGTCAACGGTTACAATTCGATCCTGTAATGAATCACCATGTTTGTGGTAGGTCTCCAGAAATGTCAACATTGCCCCATCCGCTGCCCCAGCCGCTGTTCCTTATAAAAGTTTTTTATTCCAGCCTTCGATCACAATACCAATTCTTGAGACGATGACCGGTTTCAGTCCATAATGACCATCCTCAGATCTTTTTTTACACCATGTCCTAAAGTATTGTTTATGGTGCTGTGTAAGCATTTTGGGCACCCATCGTGCACGGATTTTCTGGTAGCCTAGCTTTCGAGTTACATTTTCAAACAACAAAGTCCGTGAAACTTGTGGAAAAGAAAGTGAAAGCTCCGTTATTGTGCAGCGACGGTTTCCACGAATCGTTTCATCAACTTTAGGGACAAGATCGTTAGTGACAGTGCTCGGACGTCCACCCTTCTCTTAAGAGGTGGTCAAATCCAAAAAATTACGATTTTTTTTTTGCTACCGAAAATTAATTGGAACATTCCTCTTTAATGTAAACTTTGATTTATTGTTCTACTCGCCCTAGAAGTGGCGTTATTACCGTTTTCCCCCACGCCTGCAGAGGAAATGGGCGGCCGCTGAATGCATCCAACACCCTCTCGTGACTTCCTGGCGAACTGCTTGGGATTTTCTCGGCCTGTTACGCATACAGCGAGTGTGCAAGGGTTGGCTACATTGTTTTCTGCGACAAATATTACCCGTATATCCTTACAGCTTACTCCTATTTTCCTCAGAATTTCGAACATCTTGCTCCATTTAATATTGTCGTAGACTTTTGTTCTGGTTACGATGCCACATCTTAGTAACCGTGTATATAAGAAGAGGAAGAACGTAGGGAAAAGAAAATTAACACTAATACCAAGTTGCGATACTACAATGAATAAGCGCGCGGAACATCGTCTCTTTGCTGTTTACCGTTTCGAATTAGTCCAGTGTTGCGCCGGTTGTTGGTAGTATTATACTTCTTGTGTAAAGCGGGTAATATGCAGTATGTACAAGAATCAGGAGGGAACAATAAAACCAATTTTTCATGACTTAGCACAGCCAGAATTGTTACACAAACGTCTACACGGAAAGACGCAGAATCCTAATGAGAGCGTAAACAATTTGATTTGGAAAGTGATTCTTAAAGGGTGTTTGTAGGCATAAAAACACTGCACTTTGGCATTTATGATGCAATAGCAACCTACAACCAAGGGAACAGTGTGAAGTGTGAAGTTCTGAAGGCATTACAGATGGGGTGAACACTGTGAGAGCACTAAGAAATATTGACAGAGAAAGGATAAGAGGAGCAGAAAGAAGAGAAAAGCGAATGGAGTATGATGGAACAACAGGCCAGAAAAGAAGACAGAAGAGGAAGCTTTTGGAGGATGAAGAAGAAGACCCTGATAATCCATCCTATAGTGCAGGAATGTATTGAGAAACTTCGATAGCCATTTCCCGTAAATTAGAATTTTTCGAATATAAGGAACATTTTCTCAAAATCCACTCAAGCTAGAGAGATCAATTTTTTGTACAGCACTCCTAGCGGTTAAACTTACGTTGTAACACAGCCATTTGGCAATACGTTCAGTAGTTTCATTTCAGTTTAATTATAAAGCAATTATTTGTAAAAAAAATTTGGGTCATTAATAAAAAAAATAATTGGAAGGAAACTAGAAAAGATACTCCAAAATCCCTCTGTCATAACTGCAATACTAAACCACTCTATATGTAAAGAAAAAAAAATCAAATTTTTCTATTTGGTAGTTTATTCATAAATCTTCCTGAAACTTTGTGATTTTAACATGGGCAGCATAGGCACCTCCAGCTCCCCTTAATCGTGATCGTTGGTTCGGCCATTTTTAAACCGACTGCACTATTTCCGGACGGAGCATTCACTCGTTGCATTGTTTCCATACACTTCGCACAGTTCACGATAAATTTCTATAGGTTTTAGGTGTTTTGCTGACAAAAACCTTATCACAGACCGCACCTCACAACTGGCGGGATTTTCGCTTGCAGCACACATTTCAAATTATGGAAAATATAGAATATAGAAAAAAACCAGACGCGCAGAGACGTTCCTGCTGTCACGGATGGATACCGACACAGCTGCCGAGCATGCACATACAAAAATATATGCGATCGGCGCGCGCCTAGCGGCGTCAGACGGAAACGGTCCCTACTTTCGGAATAGCCCTCGTGAACGAAGGGCACGTCCGCCGTGCCGTAATAAACGGCGGCGGTCTACCATCCCTGGTAGTGTACCATCTGTTCCACTGTTTCGCGAGACCCGAGCAGGACACATATCTGGCCTGCAGTGCCATTCGGATGAGGTGTCGATCTTCTCAGAGAGCTAGTCTGGGTGGTGGGACCTGAACCATCTTGTCGTGTTCTGCGGCCTAACCATTCTGAACACACACACACACATGCTGCACTGGCGAAACACTGCGTCCCACATGAGAAGTACAGGGTGATCAAAAAGTCAGTATAAATTTGAAAACTTAATAAACCACGGAATAATGTAGATAGAGAGGTAGTAATTGACACACATGCTTGGAATGACATGGGGTTTTATTAGAACAAAAAAAAAAAAACTTCACAAAATGTCCGACATATGGTGCTGGAGAGCAAAACTGCTACCGTGACGGGTGAGAGGTACGCCGATGTGTTACAGAATCGCTTCATCCCCAGCCTGGCCGATAAACACCTGCTGGAACGTACGATATTTATGTAGGATGGCGCTCCACCCCATATCGCTAGACGCGTGAAAGATCTCTTACGCGCGTCATTTGGTGATGATCGTGTGCTCAGCCGCCACTTTCGTCACGCTTGGCGTCCCAGGTCCCCAGACCTCAGTCCGTGCGATTATTGGCTTTGTGGTTACCTGAAGTCGCAAGTGTATCGTGATCGACCGACATCTCTAGGGATGCTGAAAGACAACATCCGACGCCAATTCCTCACCGTAACTCCGGACATGCTTTACAGTGTTGTTCACAGCATTATTCCTCGACTACAGTTACTATTGAGGAATGATGGTGGACATATTGAGCATTTCCTGTAAAGAACATCGTCTTCGCTTTGTCTACTTTGTTATGCCAATTATTGCTATTCTGATCGGATGAAGGGCCATCTGTCGGACATTTTTTGAACTTCTGTATTTTTTTTTGATTCTAATAAAACCTCATGTCATTCCAAGCATGTGTGTCAATTTGTACCTCTCTGTCTACATTATTCCGTGATTTATACAGTTTTCAAATTTATACTGACTTTTTGATCACCCAGTAGTTTCCCAGATGAGTGCATCACATTCTCTCGTGCCAATAATGCGCCCCCTTTCAACCTCACTGAGTCGACGGTACGGTTTATTTATTCATTTACACGTCAAGTTCCGTAGGACCAGATTGAGCAGCAAATCTCCAAGGTCATGGAACGTGTCATTACATGAAATTACAACGTAAAAGTAATAAGAGATAAAAATAAAATGTTTATGAACTCGAAAAATATCAAGCCACATGTATAAGTAAATGCAATCAACAGTGCAACAAGAATCAGCTTAATTATTCAAGAAACTGCTCGACAGAACGTAAGGAGTGCCCCATGAGGAAACTCTTCAGTTTAGATTTGAAAGAGCAGGGTTTACTCCTAAGATTTTTGAATTCTTGTGGCAGCTTATTGAAAATGGATGCAGCAGTATACTGCAGACTACTTAAGGAAGTCCGATCCAAATGCAGGAGTGATTTCTGCCGAGTATTAACTGAGTAAACCTGCTTATTCTTGAAAATAACAAGAAATGGCAGTAAGGAATGTATACATTCAGAGACCAATGTCAAAATACCCACACTCTTGAACAGGGGTCGACAAGAAGTTCGCGAACTTACACTACTTATTGCCCGAACCGCCCGTTTCTGAGCCAAAAATTTCCTTTTCGAATGGGAAGAGTTACGCCAAAATGTAATACTGTACGACGTAAGCGAATGAAAATAAGCACAGTAGAGTAACTTTCGTGTCAAACAATTACTCACTTCAGATAGTGGCAGCATAAAATCTTTGAACCACATCCTGAACGTGGGCTTTCCACGACAGTTTACAATCTATCTGAACACCAAGAAATTTAAACTGTCCAGTTTCACTAATCATATGCCCATTCTGTGAAGTCAAAACGTCGCGTTTTGATGAATTGTGTGTTAGAAAAAATAAAAAACTGAGTCTTACTGTGATTTAGCGTTAGTTTAGTTTCTGCAAGCAATGAACTTATGTCATGAACTGCTCTATCTGAGGCGGCCGCGGTGGCCGAGCGGTTCTAGGCGCTTCAGTCTGGAACCACGCGACCGCTACGGTCGCAGGTTCGAATCCTGCCTCGGGCATGGATGTCTGTGATGTCCTTAAGTTAGTTAGGTTTAATTAGTTCTAAGTTCTAGGGGACTGATGACCTTAGAAGTTAAGTCCCATAGTGCTCAGAGCCATTTGCACTATTTGAAACCGAGCCAATGTTGCACAAAACATTTTTAGTACCAAGCTAGTGTCATCAGCAAACAGAACTATTTTAGAGAATGAGATTTTCACTCTGCAGCGGAGTGTGCGCTGATATGAAACTTCATGGCACATTAAAACTGTGTGCCGGACTGAGACTCGAACTCGGGACCTTTGCCTTTCGCGGGCAAGAGCTCCACCATGGTGCTCTACCGTGCTCGGGTAGCTCCGATGGTAGAGCTCTTGCCCGCGAAAGGCAAAGGTCCCGAGTTCGAGTCTCAGTCCGGCACACAGTTTTAATGTGCCATGAAGTTTCATATCAGCGCACACTCCGCTGCAGAGTGAAAATCTCATTCTGGAAACATCCCCCAGGCTGTGGCTAAGCCATGTCTCCGCAATATCATCCTTTCTTTCAGGAGTGCTAGTTCTGCAAAGTGCGCAGGAGAGCTTCTGTAAAGTTTGGAAGGTAGGAGACGAAGTACTGGCAGAAGTAAAGCTGTGAGGGCGGGTCGAAGGTCGTGCTTGGGTAGTTCAGATGGTAGAGCACTTGCCCGCGAAAGGCAAAGTTTCCAGGTTCGAGTCTCGCTCCAGAACACAGTTTTAATCTGCCAGTAAGTTTCAGAAATATTTTAGAGTTATCTGTAATACTAGAGGGCATATCATTTATGTAAATAAGGAACAGGAGTGGCCCAACAGTGATCCCTGGGGCACCCCCAGTTGACTGTACCCCACTCAAGACCCCACATCACAGCCATTCTATACACTGTGAATAATGATCTACACTCCTGGAAATGGAAAAAAGAACACATTGACACCGGTGTGTCAGACCCACCATACTTGCTCCGGACACTGCGAGAGGGCTGTACAAGCAATGATCACACGCACGGCACAGCGGACACACCAGGAACCGCGGTGTTGGCCGTCGAATGGCGCTAGCTGCGCAGCATTTGAGCACCGCCGCCGTCAGTGTCAGCCAGTTGGCCGTGGCATACGGAGCTCCATCGCAGTCTTTAACACTGGTAGCATGCCGCGACAGCGTGGACGTGAACCGTATGTGCAGTTGACGGACTTTGAGCGAGGGCGTATAGTGGCCATGCGGGAGGCCGGGTGGACGTACCGCCGAATTGCTCAACACGTGGGGCGTGAGGTCTCCACAGTACATCGATGTTGTCGCCAGTGATCGGCGGAAGGTGCACGTGCCCGTCGACCTGGGACCGGACCGCAGCGACGCACGGATGCACGCCAAGACCGTAGGATCCTACGCAGTGCCGTAGGGGACCGCACCGCCACTTCCCAGCAAATTAGGGACACTGTTGCTCCTGGGGTATCGGCGAGGACCATTCGCAACCGTCTCCATGAAGCTGGGCTACGGTCCCGCACACCGTTAGCCCGTCTTCCGCTCACGCCCCAACATCGTGCAGCCCGCCTCCAGTGGTGTCGCGACAGGCGTGAATGGAGGGACGAATGGAGACGTGTCGTCTTCAGCGATGAGAGTCGCTTCTGCCTTGGTGCCAATGATGGTCGTATGCGTGTTTGGCGCCGTGCTGGTGAGCGCCATAATCAGGACTGCATACGACCGAGGCACACAGGGCCAACACCCGGCATCATGGTGTGGGGAGCGATCTCCTACACTGGCCGTACACCACTGGTGATCGTCGAGGGGACACTGAATAGTGCACGGTACATCCAAACCGTCGTCGAACCCATCGTTCTACCATTCCTAGACCGGCAAGGGAACTTGCTGTTCCAACAGGACAATGCACGTCCGCATGTATCCCGTGCCACCTAACGTGCTCTAGAAGGTGTAAGTCAACTACCCTGGCCAGCAAGATCTCCGGATCTGTCCCCCATTGAGCATGTTTGGGACTGGATGAAGCGTCGTCTCACGCGGTCTGCACGTCCAGCACGAACGCTGGTCCAACTGATGCGCCAGGTGGAAATGGCATGGCAAGCCGTTCCACAGGACTACATCCAGCATCTCTACGATCGTCTCCATGGGAGAATAGCAGCCTGCATTGCTGGGAAAGGTGGATATACACTGTACTAGTGCCGACATTGTGCATGCTCTGTTGCCTGTGTCTATGTGCCTGTGGTTCTGTCAGTGTGATCATGTGATGTATCTGACCCCAGGAATGTGTCAATAAAGTTTCCCCTTCCTGGGACAATGAATTCACAGTGTTCTTATTTCAATTTCCAGGAGTGTATTACTATCTGTCGTTAAAGTTAGAGGCGAATCAATTGTGAGCTACTCCCCGTATTCCCTAATGGTCCAAGTTCTGTAGCAATATTTTGTGATCAGCACAATCAAACGCCTTAGTTAAATCAAAAAATATGTCTAACGTTCGCGCACACGTCTTCGAGGCATCTCACACGTCTGCTCGAGTCACACTGGTCGATTACCTTCGGTTTATGGCGACAACAATAGCTGCTGTCACATTTGACTGGAAAATGGCGTTGCGCCGCAATATCGATGTTCAAGTTGAACCCTCGGACCGACACGGTTCAAATGCTAATCATTTCTGCAGAACATGCTGTAAGTAGGCTGTTTAGATTTTCTTATTGGTAACGTTACGTAGCGCTCTGTATGAAAATCACTGGCTGTGCTGTGTGCAGTCTGTGGCTAGTTTGCATTGTTGTCTGCCATTGTAGTGTTGGGCAGCTGGATGTTAACAGCGCGTAGCGTTGGCAGTTGGAGGTGAGCCGCCAGCAGTGGTGGATGTGGGGAGAGAGATGGCGGAGTTTTGAAATTTGTAAGACTGGATGGCATGAACTGATATATATTATGACGATTAAGGTAAATACATTGTTTTCTATTAAAATCTTTCATTTGCTAACTATGCCTATCAGTAGTTAGTGCCTTCCGTAGTTTGAATCTGGCAGTAGTGGCGCTCGCTGTATTGCAGTAGTTCGAGTAACGAAGATTTTTGTGAGGTAAGTGATTTGTGAAAGGTAGAGGTTAATGTTAGTAAGGGCCATTCTTTTGTAGGGATTATTGAAAGTCAGATTGCGTTGCGCTAAAAAATATTGTGCGTCAGTAATTTTTCAAAGGGGACGTTTCATATGTCGACCCTTAGCCGAGGATACCTCACTGGAATCTTCTGATTTTTTTCTTGGAGTTCTTGTAATTAGTGTAGCTTTTGTTTATTGCTAGCGCATAATTATAGAGAAAATCTCCTTTGTAGTTGCAGTTTTTCATTGTTGTACAGTAAAACAGTTGTGGCATGCACGTAAATTTGCAACAAGTATTTCGCAGCTGCGCTTGCAATTAACGAGATATCATTTTCAATGCTATGTTCATGTGTTTTCTTATTGTGCTCTTCAAATTGTGCTTTTCTGTGTTGTCGTGTGAAATATTGTGACAATAATGGCGTGTGAAAAACGTAAGACTAGGCTCCAAAGTAAACTCAGAAATGACAGTGAAGACGAAAGCAGTGTGTTAGCGCCACCATGTAATGAATTAACTAATATTCAAAGTAGTAATTTGGTAAGTGTGCATAGGGAAATGGAGCGGGTGGCAAACAATGGTGTAGACACTGAAACAATTAGTGAACAGGGAAGCATTATCGATCGATCGGTCGGCAACAGCTCACCTCAGGAGTCGGGAATGACAGGACACAATTTTACAACTACTGCAGATTTAGGTTTTGGGTCCTCATCGTTTTCTCAAATAAGTCAAGACACATTTTCTGCTTGTCAAAATGTGAATGTTGCCGGTGCAACTTCACTGCCGAAAAACACTGACGAACATGTTTCAGACACCAGTGCATTGTTATTCCAGTTAATGCAACAAATGGGACAAAGGCTACAAAAGTTACACAATGGAACAAAATCTTCCAAAGTTAGACATCACACTTGAACAAACACGTGAAGATTTAACTACTGAGTTACATAAAATCGAATCGAAATGTCAAAGTCTGTAATGATGTGAAAACACAAATTTGTGAGCATTTCCAACCTATTTTTTCGCGTCATGAAAATGCAGTACAGAATCACGAAGCAGCCATAAAGGAACTGCAAACTGTAGTTCATGAAAATCACGACACCTTGCAAGCTAAAATTGACTCAGTTGCATCTACCAATTCGGTTACGCAACTTGCAAAAACTCAGGAAAATTTAAAGGACACAGTAGATACTCTGAAAATTGGTTCAGAAAGACACATGGAGGAAATTAGTTCATTATCAGAGAAAGTAGTTGAACTTTCGGATCAGCTAAATACTTTATCTACGAAGGTAGATGATAATCTGAATGACACAAAACCGGTAGTCTTTAATGACACAGACGAGTGTGAACAAATTAGGAAATTCAAACAAAATCAGAATCAAATTAATACGCAACACCAAAGAGAAATCCGGGAAGTATAAGATCAGCTGACACAGGTAATACGGGAATTACATATTTTAGAGGAAACTCGCGCTCCAATAGGGGAAGAGGGACATAGAAATACGGAACAGCCACAAAATAATATGTGGTGTCACCGCCAGACACCACACATCTACATCTACATCTACATTGATACTCCGCAAGCCACCCAACGGTGTGTGGCGGAGGGCACTTTACGTGCCACTGTCATTACCTCCCTTTCCTGTTCCAGTCGCGTATGGTTCGCGGGAAGAACGACTGTCTGAAAGCCTCCGTGCGCGCTCTAATATCTCTAATTTTACATTCGTGATCTCCTCGGGAAGTATAAGTAGGGGGAAGCAATATATTCGATACCTCATCCAGAAACGCACCCTCTCGAAACCTGGCGAGCAAGCTACACCGCGATGCAGAGCGCCTCTCTTGCAGAGTCTGCCACTTGAGTTTATTAAACATCTCCGTAACGCTATCACGGTTACCAAATAACCCAGTGATGAAACGCGCCGCTCTTCTTTGGATCTTCTCTATCTCCTCCGTCAACCCGACCTGGTACGGATCCCACACTGATGAGCAATACTCAAGTATAGGTCGAACGAGTGTTTTGTAAGCCACCTCCTTTGTTGATGGACTACATTTTCTAAGCACTCTCCCAATGAATCTCAACCTGGTACCCGCCTTACCAACAATTAGTTTTATATGATCATTCCACTTCAAATCGTTCCGTACGCATACTCCCAGATATTTTACAGAAGTAACTGCTACCAGTGTTTGTTCCGCTATCATATAATCATACAATAAAGGATCCTTCTTTCTATGTATTCGCAATACATTACATTTGTCTATGTTAAGGGTCAGTTGCCACTCCCTGCACCAAGTGCCTATCCGCTGCAGATCTTCCTGTATTTCGCTACAATTTTCTAATGCAGCAACTTCTCTGTATACTACAGCATCATCCGCGAAAAGCCGCATGGAACTTCCGACACTATCTACTAAGTCATTTATATATATTGTGAAAAGCAATGGTCCCATAACACTCCCCTGTGGCACGCCAGAGGTTACTTTAACGTCTGTAGACGTCTCTCCATTGATAACAACATGCTGTGTTCTGTTTGCTAAAAACTCTTCAATCCAGCCACACAGCTGGTCTGATATTCCGTAGGCTCTTACTTTGTTTATCAGGCGACAGTGCGGAACTGTATCGAACGCCTTCCGGAAGTCAAGAAAAATAGCATCTACCTGGGAGCCTGTATCTAATATTTTCTGGGTCTCATGAACAAATAAGGCGAGTTGGGTCTCACACGATCGCTGTTTCCGGAATCCATGTTGATTCCTACATAGTAAATTCTGGGTTTCCAGAAATGACATGATACGCGAGCAAAAAACATGTTCTAAAATTCTACAACAGATCGACGCCAGAGATATAGGTCTATAGTTTTGCGCATCTGCTCGACGACCCTTCTTGAAGACTGGGACTACCGGTGCTCTTTTCCGATCATTTGGAACCTCCTGTTCCTCTAGAGACTTGCGGTACACGGCTGTTATAACGGGGGCAAGTTCTTTCGCGTACTCTGTGTAGAATCGAATTGGTATCCCGTCAGGTCCAGTGGACTTTCCTCTATTCAGTGGTTCCAGTTGCTTTTCTATTCCTTGGACACTTATTTCGATGTCAGCCATTTTTTCGTTTGTGCGAGGATTTAGAGAAGGAACTGCAGTGCGGTCTTCCTCTGTGAAACAGCTTTGGAAAAAGGTGTTTAGTATTTCAGCTTTACGCGAGTCATCCTCTGTTTCAATGCCATCATCATCCCGTAGTGTCTGGATATGCTGTTTCGAGCCACTTACTGATTTAACGTAAGACCAGAACTTACTAGGATTTTCTGTCAAGTCGGTACATAGAATTTTACTTTCGAATTCAATGAACGCTTCACGCATAGCCCTCCTTACGCTAACTTTGACATCGTTTAGCTTCTGTTTGTCTGAGAGGTTTTGGCTGCGTTTAAACTTGGAGTGGAGCTCTCTTTGCTTTCGCAGTAGTTTCCTAACTTTGTTGTTGTACCACGGTGGGTTTTTCCCGTCCCTCACAGTTTTACTCGGCACGTACCTGTCTAAAACGCATTTTACGATTGCCTTGAACTTTTTCCATAAACACTCAACATTGTCAGTGTCTTGCTAGGTGGTAGCTTAAATCGGCCGCGGTCCATTTAGTACATGTCGGACCCGCGTGTCGCCACTGTGTGATCGCAGACCGAGCGCCACCACAAGGCAGGTCTCGAGATACGATATAGCACTCGCCCCAGTTGTACGGACGACATTGCTAGCGACAATACGGACGAAGCCTTCCTCTCATTTGCCGAGATACAGTTAGAATAGCCTTCTGCTAAGTCCATGGCTACGACCTAGCAAGGCGCCAATTGTAACAGTGCATGTATCTTACGAGTCTCATTTGTATAGTCTAGAGAGATGTATCACAAGGAGTGAATAAAGTTAAGTATATTCCAAAGCTACGTATTTTCTTGATAGCAGTCATAACGTATCTTGTTCCAGACTTGACGCCAGTCGGCGTGTGTGTACGCGTGCCTTTCTTTCGGCTCCCTTCCCAGTGTGGCGTAGCAAGCTTGTTACGCCACAACATAATAACACAGGGCACTCCGGAAATTCTGAAAGAAATTGGCAAGGTACACCGAATTTTGAGATGGAACCGCCGAAACGACGTAACAATGACCGACATGCGACTCGCCGACATGATCATTTTGACTATAAGCTGTTCATTACTACACGTAAATTCAAAACGTTTAAGAATTCTGGCAACGACATTCATCCACAAGCGTGGCTTCATCAATTCTCTCATTGTTTTCCGCCCAACTGGTCATTAGAACACAGATTAGAATTTATGTGTGGCTACTTAGAGAATGAACCAGCTGTAAGAATGCGATCGGTCACTCACGATTGTCACAGTGAAGGGGAATTTTATCATGCCTTCCTCTCCGCATATTAGTCTCAAGCTACACAAGACCGAGTAAAACATAGCATCATGATGATGAAACACTTTGAACAATCTGAATTTTCCAGTCTTGTCAAATATTTTGAAGACATGTTGCATAAGTATCAATATCTTTCAAACCCTTACAGCCCCTCAGAACTCATCCGCATTTGCTTAATCAAATTACCTGAACATTCACGGCATATTATTTTGGCAGGACGTTGCAAAGACGACATTGAAGCTTTTTCAGGGACTCTTACAAGAAGTAGAAATTGACACTGACAATCGCGGAATGCGAAAACAGGAACACAACAATTACAGGTCACATCTGTCGCAATTCCGCGATGAAAGAAATAATAACTGGACACGACAAGGCTATTCTCACAACACAAATCGTGACCAAAACAGACACCACCCGTATGACAACCGCTGGCAGAGTAGTAATAATTACAGGGAAAGATCACCTGTATGTGGTAGTGACTACCACAGAGACAATCAGAGAGACAGACAATATGGGAACCAAAATAATTATTATCAAGGGAGACAGAATAACTTCAGACGCAACGGTCCACCACGCAGTTACGATTTCGGGAGAAATTCTCCACCACATGACCGACAAACAAGAAACTATGTACACTACCGACAAAACGACAGACCTGAATTCCATCAGAACTGGCGAGCTTCAAACAGGGCAGGGCCCTCTCGACAAGGTGAATTTGTAGAAGCTAGGTCTCCTAATCCCAATAACGGCGCGCGCCAACAAAGAGACAGACAATGACTCGCACCACAGGCAGCCGCGTGCGCCGGCTGGCTCAGAGAAAAATAACATAGACGCTAACATTAAGAAAAATTCCAGTATTCTTTAACGATGTATACCGCATGATAATTGCGTTGAAGTTGAAACGCTGCGCACTAGAAAGGGTAAAAGATTGCAATACATTTCACATGTAAAACCGCTTCTTGAGAGAAATTTGCTTTTTAACTTAGTCTTTGCCATAAAATTTTTCACTTTGCATTTCTAGTATGCTTTGTCAGACTTAAGAAACTGTTAACATGCAACAATGTTTGAAGTTAAATATCCAGTCTAGAACCTGGGCAACTTATTTAGACAGTAATTACGAATGCATTGTTATTGTGAAGAGACGACCCAGTGTTATTGTGTGTGTGCATTCTTGCTTGTTAGTTGCACGATTACGTAACGACTATCAGGCTTACATACTTAGAACTTGTACTGCTAATGAGATTTTAATGCAACATTTTGGTTTACTTGAAAAGACATTCTGGATTTAAAGTACTTTCTGTGAGATACCAGATGACACAGTGGTTAGTTTATGTGACAGCTACACAATTATATCACGACGCTACTAATGTGACACAATTTACATTGTTGCTTTTGCGGTGTATCTGTTTTATATCTGCACAGTTTTTCTGAATTATTCTGGAAAGTAAAACATGTTTTAGTAGTAACTTTTGTGGTATAGCTACAATGAGACAGCCTTTTCCGTAGCACAACAATACGTTACAGCACAGTACTTTCTTCACCACGGAAATAAGCATAATAACTAAGATATCTATACGCAAAGCATTTCACTTTTGTTTATCATGAGGTAAGTACATTGACTTCAGCAGAACTTTGCTTACAGAGGAAGATAACTACGACACTTCCACAGAGATTATGTTGCAACAAGACGCACATTTAGCGCTACAGGACACGTATTTGAGTAATTAATTTTGCACTTAAATCATTTATTTTTAAAGATATTTGAAGTACAATGACACAAAGGTTTTCCATGATACATTTCATTCCATTGCTGTAATCTGTAACACCTGAGGGTATAATTACATTAATCCTCAGGGGGGTACACACTTACTTTGTGTACCATGTGTTTGGCAAGCACAAGGAGCCCTAGCTGATATTTTATTTGCTTATACAACTTTACACATCGGTACCATATTTCTCTAACACACAAATTACACAGCTATCTGATCATTTAACTGAGAGATAAACATTTTTTTTACTACATCAGTGACACATGTTTACGCAATTACACAGTTGGATAATTTCATATCTATGAAATTGTATTTTGTCTGTTCTTTGTGAACTGTTCATATTTTTTCGGAACCATTGTGATGCTATGAGAGCTTTGAATGATGTATTTGGTATGGGATCATGATTTTAAAGTACGTTTGAGGTAGATGACACTATTGAAATGAGCAGAGAATTTTTTTAGGTTTTGACATTATTGCAGAAAGCTACGACGTTTTTGAGATTTGACTGAGGTGTTAGGATGTTATTTTTACGACAACGATGTGTATTATGCTGTTGAGGTATGTTTATGATCAATAAGCTGATGCTATATGAGGAATCTGATTATGCTATGTATTAATTATGATGAAAGATTGAAGTGTCGACACAAGATTGACGTGTCGACGAATATGTATATGTGTAATAAGGTAAGGAATAAGGAGTAGTGGTTAGGGACTCTGGTTTGTGAAAAAGGATGTTGGAAACCGAGAATCGTACTTTAAGAGTTATGAAATGTGTGTAAATGCGTGAATGTATCACAATGCCGGCGAAAATTTTTTGGACACTGTTATATTCATAAGATTTTGTTTCTACACATTTGCAATGCAAATTCTCGACCCGTGAAATTTTGTATATGAGACTGCCACTGTAGTGCAAACTGGTGTTGTAAATATTTCAGTAAGAAAGTTAAGTGACCTATTATGTGGGCAGCTGCGGACAGTCGCCTGGAAAAAAGCCATTAGTGTGTGCCTTTCAGAGGCACAGGTGGAGAAGAAAGGAGGGCGTTATCCTCGCTATTCACATTTCTTTGCAGAAAGCATCGCAAATACGACACGCTCAAACTTGAAAACATATGATTACACTGTGGAGCTCGTAATTTATGATGTTTACTAAAATGCCTAATGAAATGATGAGAAACGTTTCACATCTATTGCCATGCTAGTTGAAAGATTGTTTACTGCATTATGAAATGCCATATGGCTAGTGAATGACGTTTCACGCCTTGCTATGCCTATTTTCTTTAATATCTAGTTTCTAGCTGCACTGCAGCATTAGTTAAAATAAAATTTAATAGATGTACTAATATAGATATTTTATGCCTACAGATCCAGTAAATAATCATTTTACAATCTACTTCAAAAAAAGAAAACAAAAAAAAAAAAAACGAAGGACCACAAGAAGACATTTCCCTTCACAGGAATTGCATACAGAATTTTCTTTTCAAGTACTTTGTAATTTCTTTTGTAGAATAAATTGTGATGCATCACTCTAGTGTTAAGATGTGACATAGGTATTACACATGGCCATCTTTAGCGTAATATTTTTTCTGCTTGAGCTTTGTCATATTTAGATATTAGTTATAGCATTTGCTGCTGCTGTTTGCCATGCATAGTGCTATTAAATTTTACTTTGTCTTACTCTGTTAAGCCAGTTTTGCTACGAATTTATTTTTCTTGTTTGCTGTGCATTGCCTTATATTAGTTGTAATATTGCATTTGCTTTGCTAATTTATGCTGCTTGCTTTGCTTTTTGTATTTTTTATCATTGCTTTTTGTGTTAATTGTTTTGTGCTGCTGCATTGCCTCGTTCCTTAGTATATATATCTGAGCTCAGTAGATTTAAGTTAGCTTAAAATGGGGTGGGCTATATAAGAGAAAGAGTTATGATGAATTGGAAGAAATGCATTGAGAAGCTATAAGAATATGGTTTGGCCAAAAAAGTATTTTGAAAGAGGATATGAACAAAAAAGTAGGGTTTAGAGACAACAAGTTTATGTAGGATTTTCTTGGAAATAAATGATATAAGATAATGGAAAATAAATAATGAGGTAAGAAATGTGTGAACATATAAATACAGAAAGCATGCTTGGATAGAATTTTTTTGGTAGAAACAAATGTTGAAATAAGAGGAAAGATATATGGAATGAAGTTTTGGGGTGGACTGCAGTACCAAATGTCACACTGAAAACAAACCCTGTACTGTATTTTTGTGTTATTACACTATGTGAATTTGTGTTTTTCCTGTCTTAATGTGTTTAGCTAATAAGAGTTATGTTGCAGAATTTTTCTGATAATATGTTATTTTCTTTGTAAAGATGTTTAGACATTACTTATTCTGTTTTGTTTTAATGCTCATGTGTGAAGTTGATGTTTCAAAAGTTATTCTGATATTTTATGTATTTACTCGTACTTATTTCATAATTCCTGTAACACTGATGTATATGTTTATTTCTATTCTTTTGTAAAGTTTGTGTTACTACAAATGTTATCTGTATGGTTATGTTCTTTAATGATGTATTTTGTACCTTTGTAATTGTATTCTTATGTTATAAAATTGTAATTGACGCCAGTTCATCAAATTAAGTAACTTGTAAGTTACATTTCACTGCACACGTTTCTGTTGGTCACAGTATATGGACAATATGTGAGAAGTAGGGACTGTTAGTGTTTGCACGTGTGTTAATAATTCAGCAAGGGACTGTATAACAGCATTGCTGGTTCTAAGGACAATCCCAAAAACTTTGTGAGTGCAGAAGTGCTGGTTATGGACTTGCTACATTATCCGCAAGACTGTTCAATGGTGATTGTGCACCTGCACAGTCACAACAGATGGCTGCTGGCCGTCTCTACAAGGACTACAGTGGGTCTGCACCTTTGATGACCCACCAATACCATTATTTCTACAAGGACTACAGTGGGTCTCCACCTTTGCTGACTCACCAGTACCATTATCTCTACTTGGACTGCAGTGGTCTGCACCTCTGGTGGCCCACCAATACCGTAATCTCTACCAGGACTACAGTGGGTCTGCTCTGTGATGACCTACCTACCAATACTCTTCAAAACTTCGACTGACTCTGCTGTGGGTTTGCTCTGTTGTGGCCCATTACCTGTCTGCATGTCGAGAGTCAGCACTGTCTTTCCGTTGGAAGGACAACACTACTTCTTCAAGACTGCATGGAAATCCACTACTTCCGCGTGCACTTTCTTTTACTGCTCAGACTTTGAGAAAAGAAACGGCAGTTTTACTGTGATGAATGATCAGGACTGTCTTTATGGACTGTGAGAAAATTTTAGCTTTTGACCAACATTGTATTAATAAGTGTGTGCATTTGATATCTTTCTTACTGTAATTATGAAAAATTTTTTCAAATCTGTATTGGCCAGTGAACAAAATAATTTGTAAAATTTTTTGCGGGGAGCATGGGGGCTATGTAAGTAGGCTGTTTAGGTTTTTATATAGGTAACGCCACGTAGCGCTCTGTATGAAAATCACTGGCTGTGCTGTGTGCAGTCTGTGGCTGATTTGCATTGTTGGAGTATTCGCTATTGTAGTGTTGGGCAGCTGGATGTGAACAGCGCGTAGCGTTGCGCAGTTGGAGGTGAGCCGCCAGCAGTGGTGGATGATGTGGGGAGAGAGATGGCGGAGTTTTGAAATTTGTAAGACTGGATGTCATGAACTGCTATATATATTATGACTATTAAGGTAAATACATTGTTTGTTCTCTATTAAAATCTTTCATTTGCTAACTATGCCTATCAGTAGTTGGTGCATTCAGTAGTTAGAATCTTTTATTTAGGTGGCAGTATTGGCGCTCGCTGTATTGCAGTAGTTCGAGTAACGAAGATTTTTGTGAGGTAAGTGATTCATGAAAGGTATAGGTTAATGTTAGTCAGGGCCATTCTTTTGTAGGGATTATTGAAAGTCAGATTGCGTTGCGCTAAAAAATATTGTGTGTCAGTAATTTTTCAAAGGGGACGTTTCATAATACTAATGTACAGTGGAGGACAAAACGAGCGAGACCCCCTCGCCTTTTCGTTATGCTGACCCGCACAGATTTATAGTCTGCTACAAAGCATAACAGGCAAGGCGACGAAGTGCTACCAACATATTATGCACAGTCGTGAAATTGAAAAACCTTCCGAACCCTGTCAGACTGTTTTCAATCATGTGTAAGACTACATTAATGATGATTAGTTCAAATGGCCCTGAACACTATGGGACTTGACATCTGAGGTCATCAGTCCCCTAGAACTTAGAACTACTTAAACCTAACTAACCTAAGGACATCACACACATCCATGCCCGAGGCAGGATTCGAACCTGTGACCGTAACAGTCACTCGGTTCCGGACTGAAGCGCCTAGAACCGCTCGGCCACAGTGTCCGGCAATGCTGATTAGTGTGTTAAGCACAACACGTACATTTAAGATATAAGTGAAAGAAGAAACGGTAATTACTATGAATTGTATTAATAACAATGAATTTCAGGTTATCGAAATGACCTAACTGTTTTACTAAGACAAAGCACCCCAGATCGTTACGAATTAGCAAAATGTTATGCGCACTCGGCGGCGAAACGGTCTGTGTCAACGTTCAGACCAGTCATGCTGAATTACTGTAGCTGACCTACCACAAAAGTGTGCAAATTTAGCAATGCGTGAAGATTCACAACGAAATTCAGTTAAAAATATTTCTGTGCCACACTTAAGTCAATTCAACTATTGACAGAAGCGGAAAAGTAGGCAGTAACAAGTATAAAAATTTTACAGGAGTTTCATATTGACATCAACAGGGAGCCAGTGCAGAATAAAGGTAGCAATAAAACGTATTGGGGGCGCGAGAATTTCTTAAAATTCCTTTACGGATTGTCTATCTGCCTCCATCAAGATTAGAACAGAAAACAAACCAGACCTCCCTTGCAGTAGCAAACACCTTTCACCACAGTAGCAGACAACCCAGGCGAACAGCCCTCTACTATTACCCCAGACATGAATAATCCAGCAATTTCGCAATGAAAATGGCAAAATGATTTGCAGTTTCTGTTGCACAGAGCTTTCTGGACTCAAAAACATGAATCTGCTGCCTTTATGTCACCACTCATGTGACAATCATTCGCAATGTTTATCGAAGTAACAAAATACCATTACTAGCGAATAAATTTAGTAGGATAATTCTGCACCACCCCTGAAAATAAACGCCGACATAGGTGCCAAACGTATTCCACAATGTTTCGAATTCTCCTTTAGACCCGCCACAGCGAGAAAACGTTCATTAGCCGAAGTGTTTCTTAAGCTAGCTAGCAATGGGAATGCTCGCACTTCTAAAACGCATTGGCATTAATGCTAGGATCTGAATCATCACGTGTATAGGCAAATGGACTTTATTTGCATTCCTGTAAACGGGTTTTGGTTCGAAAGCGTAGCTACGATTAATGTGCTGATGTATCGACTGCAACTAGAACATTTCGAATAAAGAGTAGGGGGTATTACGAGGGCAGTTCAATAAGTAATGCAACACACTTTTTTTCTGAAACAGGGCTTGTTTTATTCAGCATTGAAATACACCAGGTTATTCACCAATCTTTTAGCTACACAACACTATTTTTCAACGTAATCTCCATTCAATGCTACGGCCTTACGCCACCTTGAAATGAGGGCCTGTATGCCTGCACGGTACCATTCCACTGGTCGATGTCGGAGCCAACGTCGTACTGCATCAATAACTTCTTCATCATCCGCGTAGTGCCTCCCACGGATTGCGTCCTTCATTGGGCCAAACATATGGAAATCCGACGGTGCGAGATCGGGGCTGTAGGGTGCATGAAGAAGAACAGTCCACTGAAGTTTTGTGAGCTCCTCTCGGGTGCGAAGACTTGTGTGAGGTCTTACGTTGTCACGAAGAAGGAGAAGTTCGTTCAGATTTTTGTGCCTACGGACACGGTGAAGTCGTTTCTTCAATTTCTGAAGAGTAGCACAATACACTTCAGAGTTGATCGTTTGACCATGGGGAAGGACATCGAACAGAATAACCCCTTCAGCGTCCCAGAAGACTGTAACCGTGACTTTACCGGCTGAGGGTATGGCTTTAAACTTTTTCTCGGTAGGGGAGTGGGTGTGGCGCCACTCCATTGATTCCCATTTTGTTTCAGGTTCGAAGTGATGAACCCATGTTTCATCGCCTGTAACAATCTTTGACAAGAAATTGTCACCCTCAGCCACATGACGAGCAAGCAATTCCGCACAGGTGGTTCTCCTTTGCTCTTTATGGTGTTCGGTTAGACAACGAGGGACCCAGCGGGAGCAAACCTTTGAATATCCCAACTGGTGAACAATTGTGACAGCACTACCAACAGAGATGTCAAGTTGAGCACTGAGTTGTTTGATGGTGATCCGTCGATCATCTCGAACGAGTGTGTTCGCACGCTCCGCCATTGCAGGAGTCACAGCTGTGCACGGCCGGCCCGCACGCGGGAGATCAGGCAGTCTTGCTTGACCTTGCGGCGATGATGACACACGCTTTGCCCAACGACTCACCGTGCTTTTGTCCACTGCCAGATCACCGTAGACATTCTGCAAGCGCCTATGAATATCTGAGATGCCCTGGTTTTCCGCCAAAAGAAACTCGATCACTGCCCGTTGTTTGCAACGCACATCCGTTACAGACGCCATTTTAACAGCTCCGTACAGCGCTGCCACCTGTCGGAAGTCAATGAAACTATACGAGACGAAGCGGGAATGTTTGAAAATATTCCACAAGAAATTTCCGGTTTTTTCAACCAAAATTGGCCGAGAAAAAAAGTGTGTTGCATTACTTATTGAACTGCCCTCGTATGTTGGTAGCACTTGGCCGCCTTGCCTGTTATGCTGTGTAGCAGACTTTAACGCTGTGCGGGTCAGCATAACGAGAAGGCGAGGGGTCTCGCTCGTTTTTTCCACGACTGTACATGTCCTGTGAATAAGAACGTCCTGTCTCTAGTCTGTTTTTTTCTGAACATTGAAACACGTATGTATTCAGTAGCAGCGATGGCGAGGCATGACAGAATCTCTGACCAGCCAGAGAGTTATTTATCGTTGCTAGTGTGCGCTTGACCGCGCGAGAGTTCAGTTGGAGAGCAGTAGCGCGTACGAGATGATACAGTTGCGAGAAAGTTGTTGTACGTAGCGGGTCGCGAGAGCATCTACGAGGTGTGGCTAGAAAAAAACCGGACTAGTACTGGTGAAGCAAAAAAATTAATGCAATAAGGCTGAAAGTCGCGTGGCCTGTCACGTGACTCTCGCTCCGCCTACTGCTCGAGTTTCATCTGCCTCCTGCACTCAGTCTGCCCGTGGCGTCTGTTTTAAGTAGTTGACGTTTTGTCTGTGCGTCGGAAAATGTCGAGTGTACAGAAAGAACAGCGTGTTAACATCAAATTTTGTTTCAAACTAGGAAAATCTGCAAGTGAAACGTTTGTAATGTTACAACAAGTGTACGGCGATGATTGTTTATCGGAAACACAAGTGTTTGAGTGGTTTAAACGATTTAAAGATGGCCGCGAAGACACCAGTGATGACACTCGCACTGGCAGACCATTGTCAGCAAAAACTGATGCAAACATTGAAAAAATCGGTAAACTTGTTCGACAAGATCGCCGTATAACAATCAGAGCAGTGTCTGAGTTAGCAGGAGTTGACAAGGAAAGTGTTAGGCAGATTCTTCATGAAAGTTTCAACATGAACAAAGTGTGTTCAAAAATGGTTCCAAAGTGTCTCACAATTGAACAGAAGGAACGCCGAAGAATGATTTGTTCTGACACCCTGCAAAACATTGAAAGTGATCCCACCTTCTTACTTGCGATGAATCGTGGTTTTTTACTTACGATCCCGAAACTAAACGGCAATCGATGCATTGGAAAACTCCTGGTTCTCCACGACAAAAAAAAGCACGAATGACAAAATCGAAATTCAAGGCAATGATGATTGTTTTTTTTTTTTACATCAAAGGGATTGTGCTGATTGATTGGGTACCAGAGGGACAAACAGTGAATCAGCATTACTACATTAGCGTCCTGGCTACCCTACGTGAGCGAGTACGGAGAAAACGGAACGATTTGTGCAGAAAAAAGTCATGGATCCTTCACCAAGACAATGCCCCAGCTCACAGTGCGTTGTCAGTGAAGACGTTTTTGGCAAAACACAACATTCCCATCTTAGATCATCCACCCTACTCACCTGATTTGGCCCCCTGTGACTTTTTTCTTTTCCCTAAAGTCAAGTCAGCTTTGAAAGGAACTAGATTTGAGACTGTTGAAGCAGTAAAAGAAAAAGCGACGGAAGTAATGTATGGACTTACCGAAAATGATCTGCAGCATTGCTATGAACAGTGGAAAATTCGTTTGGAGCGGTGTAGAGACCGAGGAGGAGAGTACATTGAAGGAGATAACATGAAATTGTAAATAATTGTAAATAAATGTTTTTTCCAGCACCAGTCCGGTTTTTTTCTAGCCGCACCTCGTAGTTCAGTTGCGAGCAGTTGCAGTCTACATGGGTCTCTGGTCAAGGTTCGGGATGAGGTATATTTTTTAAATAAGGTAATGACGCAGCATTGCGCACTTCTGATAATGTAATGTGTATTAACTGTAATTAATTTGTTCAAGAATTGCCCCAATAATTATTTTGTTCTCAAAGCAATCGTTTTAAGAAAATAATCATTACAATTGAAACAATATTTCCTTTGCTTTTCCTCCCAGAATCAATTTATCGGGCTGATTATTGCACAGGGCCTAAGGTTAGCGCAGCTGGCCTTATATAATTTATCAGGTTTATCTTAACGTTAATTTTGTGGAGACTTAACATTTTTCACATTTTTATTATCATTGAGTTTTATTAGTATGGAGTGTTAACATTTGGGCCATTATTATTCTTTAATTTTGCAAGCAGGTTACGCTTGGCTCATTTATTATTATTCAGTTTTGTGGGAGGTTACGATTTCACTACTATTGACATATATTATTTACACGGGGAGGTTACAGTTAGCAATATGTCCACTTACATTTGAATAATATTTTTCATATTTTGCGGGGAGGTTACAAGATGGGTACATAGCAGTGCCAAGCGAAAAGGATAGGATGTACATAGTGTGATCTGAGACCAAAGTACACAATGTTTACCCTTGCTTCACCAGAAGTCCACAGAATAATATGAAATAAAATAGAATGACAACTTACGTCAGTGATACAACAAAATACTGTGCCCTAGTGATAAGGTAATGAGGCGTAATAACTGTTTCCATCTCAAGATGTCGTGACTTTTCGCAAATCCAAATACTCTGATGAGCTAAAACTGTATGACTACTGGGAGAGCCAGCCATGACAAAACCATCCCGCATGGTGAGCAAGATAAACGAGATGGGAGATGCATATGCGAGATGGAATTCCGACTGCCGGCGTTGTGGGCATGTGAGATGGTAAGAATAGAATGTAAGCGATGGAACGACGAATAGGGTATGATCCTGAATTCCAATCAAGAACAACTGCCAAGATGAGAAACATAGAAATAGATATCCTCGATGTAGCAAAGCACCTTAAATCGCTTAATAAAGGCAAGGCCTCTGGTCCAGATTGTATACCAGTCAGGTTCCTCTCAGAGTATGCTGATACAACAGCTCCATATTTAGCAAGTATTTACAACCGCTCGCTCACAGATAGATCCGTACCTAAAGACAGGAAAATTGCTCAAGTCACACCAATGCCAGAAAAGGGAAGTAGGAGTAATCCTTTGAATTACAGGCCCATATCACTAACTTCGGTTTGCAGTAGGCGTTTGGAACATGTACTCTATTCGAACATTATCAAGTACCTCGAAGAAAACTACTTGTTGACATAAAGCCAGCACGGATTCAGAAGATACCGTTCTTGCGAAACACAACTAGCTCTTCATACTCATGAAGTAATGAATGCTATCGACAGGGGATGTCAAATTGATTCCATATTTTTAGATTTCCAGAAGACTTTCGACACCGTTCCTCACAAGCGTCTTCTAACCAAACTGCGTGCCTATGGAGTATCGCGTCGGTTGTGCGGCTGGATTCGTGATTTCCTGTCACAAAGGCCACAGTTCGTAGTAACAGATGGAAAGTAATCGAGTAAAACAGAATTAATATCCGGCGTTCCTGAAGGAAGTGTTATAGGCCCTCTATTGTTCCTGATCTACACTCCTGGAAATGGAAAAAAGAACACATTGACACCGGTGTGTCAGACCCACCATACTTGCTCTGCGAGAGGGCTGTACAAGCAATGATCACACGCACGGCACAGCGGACACACCAGGAACCGCGGTGTTGGCCGTCGAATGGCGCTAGCTGCGCAGCATTTGTGCACCGCCGCCGTCAGTGTCAGCCAGTTTGCCGTCGCATACGGAGCTCCATCGCAGTCTTTAGCACTGGTAGCATGCCGCGACAGCGTGGACGTGAACCGTATGTGCAGTTGACGGACTTTAAGCGAGGGCGTATAGTGGGCATGCGGGAGGCCGGGTGGACGTACCGCCGAATTGCTCAACACGTGGGGCGTGAGGTCTCCACAGTACATCGATGTTGTCGCCAGTGGTCGGCGGAAGGTGCACGTGCCCGTCGACCTGGAGCCGGACCGCAGCGACGCACGGATGCACGCCAAGACCGTAGGATCCTACGCAGTGCCGTAGGTGACCGCACCGCCACTTCCCAGCAAATTAGGGACACTGTTGCTCCTGGGGTATCGGCGAGGACCATTCGCAACCGTCTCCATGAAGCTGGGCTACGGTCCCGCACACCGTTAGGCCGTCTTCCGCTCACGCCCCAACATCGTGCAGCCCGCCTCCAGTGGTGTCGCGACAGGCGTGAATGGAGGGACGAATGGAGACGTGTCGTCTTCAGCGATGAGAGTCGCTTCTGCCTTGGTGCCAATGATGGTCGTATGCGTGTTTGGCGCCGTGCAGGTGAGCGCACAATCAGGACTGCATACGACCGAGGCACACAGGGCCAACACCCGGCATCATGGCGTGGGGAGCGATCTCCTACACTGGCCGTACACCACTGGTGATCGTCGAGGGGACACTGAATAGTGCACGGTACATCCAAACCGTCATCGAACCCATCGTTCTACCATTCCTAGACCGGCAAGGGAACTTGCTGTTCCAACAGGACAATGCACGTCCGCATGTATCCCGTGCCACCCAACGTGCTCTAGAAGGTGTAAGTCAACTACCCTGGCACGCAAGATCTCCGGATCTGTCCCCCATTGAGCATGTTTGGGACTGGATGAAGCGTCGTCTCACGCGGTCTGCACGTCCAGCACGAACGCTGGTCCAACTGAGGCGCCAGGTGGAAATGGCATGGCAAGCCGTTCCACAGGACTACATCCAGCATCTCTACGATCGTCTCCATGGGAGAATAGCAGCCTGCATTGCTGCGAAAGGTGGATATACACTGTACTAGTGCCGACATTGTGCATGCTCTGTTGCCTGTGTCTATGTGCCTGTGGTTCTGTCAGTGTGATCATGTGATGTATCTGACCCAAGGAATGTGTCAATAAAGTTTCCCCTTCCTGGGACAATGAATTCACGGTGTTCTTATTTCAATTTCCAGGAGTGTATATTAACGACATAGGAGACAATCTGAGTAGCCGTCTTAGATAGTTTGTAGATGGTGCTTTCATTTAGCGTCTTGTAAAGTCATCAGATGGCCAAAAAGAATTGCAAAATGATTTAGATAAGCTATTTGTATGGTGCGAAACGTAGCAATTGACCCTGAATAAAGAAAAGTGTGACGTTATTCCCATGAGTACTGGAAGAAATCAGCTAAATTTCGATTCCGCGATAAGTGACACAAATCTGAAGGCTGTGAATTAAGGTAAATACTTAGGGATTGCAATTACAAATACACTACTGGCCATTAAAATTGCTACACCACGAAGATGACGTGCTAGAGACGAGAAATTTAACAGACAGGAAGAAGATGCTGTGATATGCAAATGATTAGCTTTTCAGAGCATTCACACAAGGTTGGCGCCGGTGGCGACACCTACAACGTGCTGACACGAGAAAAGTTTCCAACCGATTTCTCATACACAAACAGCAGTTGACCGGCGTTGCCTGGTGAAACGTTGTTGCGATGCCTCGTGTAAGCAGGAGAAATGCGTACCGTCACGTTTCCGACTTTGATAAAGGTCGGATTGTAGCCTGACGCGATTGCGGTTTATCGTATCGCGACATTGCTGCTCGCGTTGGTCGAGATCCAATGAGCGTTAGTGGAATATGGAATCGGTGGGTTCAGGAGGGTAATACGGAACGCCGTGCTGGATCCCAACGGCCTCGTATCACTAGCAGTCGAGATGACAGGCATCTTATCCGCACTGCTGTAACGGATCGTGCAGCCACGTTTCGATCGCCGAGTCGACAGATGGGGACGTTTGCAAGACAACAACCATCTGCACGAACAGTTCGACGACGTTTGCAGCAGCATAGACTATCAGCTCAGAGACCGTGGCTGCGGTTACCCTTGATGCTGCATCACAGACAGGAGCGCCTGCGATGGTGTACTCGACGACGAACCTGAGTGCACGAATGGCGAAACGTCATTATTTCGGATGAATCCAGGTTCTGTTTACAGCATCACGACGGTCGCATCCGTGTTTGGCGACATCGCGTTGAACGCATATTGGAAGCGTGTATTCGTAATCACCATACTGGCGTATCACCTGGCGTGATGGTATGGGATGCCGTGGGTTAACCGTCTCGGTCACCTCTTGTTCGCATTGACGGGAGTTTGAACAGTGGACGTTACATTTCAGATGTGTTACGACCTGTGGCTCTACCCTTCATTCGATCCCTGCGAAACCCTACATTTCAGCAGGATAATGCACGACCGCATGTTGCAGGTCCTGTACGGGCCAAATGTTCGACTGCTGCCCTGGCCAGCACGTTCTTCAGATCTCTCACCAACTGAAAACGTCTGGTCAATGGGGGCCTAGCAACTGGCTCGTCACAATACGCCAGTCAGTACTCTCGATGAACTGTTGTATCGTGTTGAAGTTGCATGGGCAGCTGTACCTGTACACGCCATCCGAGCTTTGTTTAAATCAATGCCCAGGCGTATCGAGGCTGTTATTACGGCCAGAGGCGGTTGTTCTGGGTACTGATTTCTCAAGATCTATGCACCCAAATCGCGTGAAAATGTAATCACACGTCAGTTGTAGTATAATATATTTGTCCAATGAATACCCATTCATCATCTGCATTTCTTTTTGGTGTAGCAAATTTAATGCCCAGTAGTGTACATTGATGAGCCAAGACATATGACCACCTGCTTAATCGCTCCTTTGCCCGTCTACGGAACGGAATGCGTGACCGATTCTGCGCGTCAGGGATCCGACAGCCCACATCTTCGCTAGGGTCACCCTCCGTCCGTATCTGCTCCGCTTACATACTATCATTACCGCGTCACGTGACCATAGCGCTACCAGTCAGCATCAAACGTTGCTGTGGCAACTGGTCGCATTGTTTTGGCCGATCATTGTATGTCTCCATCTACAACTACGTACATGCTCCGAAAGCCACCGTACGGTGCGTGGCGGAGGGTACCTGTACCACTATTAGTCAATTCCTTTCCTCTTCCAGTCTCAAATACAGCGATGGAAAAACGTGTATCTATATCCCTGCGTTTGAGCCCTAATTTCTCGTATATTAATTTCGTGGTCCGTAGGCTAAATGTACGTGGGCGGCAGTAGAGTCGTCAAATGCCTGTTGTCTAAATTTTCTCACCGGTGTTCCTCGAAAAGAACGTCACCTTCCCTCCGGGGATTCCCGTTTGAGTCGCTGAAGCATCTCTGTAAGCTACGGTCGCAGGTTCGAATCCTGCCTCGGGCATGGATGTGTGTGATGTCCTTAGGTTGGTTAGGTTTAGGTAGTTCTAGGGGACTGATGACCACAGATGTTGAGTCCCATAGTGCTCAGTGCCAAGCCATCTCTGTAACACTCGTGTGTTGTTCCAACTTACGAGAAACAAGCCCGCGTATGAACTGCTTCGATGTCCCCCCTTAATCAGAACTAGTACCAATCCCAAGCACTCCAGCACTTCTCAAGAATGGGTCGCACCAAAGTCGTATATGCGGTCTTCTTTACAGACGAACCACACCCTCCCAAAACTCTCCGTTCCACCTCATACAGTTTTGCAACGTTTCGCCCAGATACTTAAATTACGTCTCTGTCTCAAACAGAGCACTACTATTGCTATATCCGAATACTACTGGTTTGTTTTCCCTACTTATCTGCAATAACTTTCATTTTTCTACATTTAGATCTAGTTATCATTCATCACAGCGAACTAGCCATTTCGTTGATGATCTTTTCAAATTGGTGGACCGCAGACATCTAATAATGTTTCAATAATATTTACGTTATTCGACTATATAACTTCATAGACTATAGAACTATTATGATCGCAGCCTTAAGCCATTATCAGGTACAACACTGAAAGAAAATTGTAGAAATGCGTGGGAAATGAGAACCGAAATTTAACATCAGTATGCACTGAAAAACCTAAGTCTAAACAAGGCCCTGGGAGTAGACAACATTCCATTAGAACTACTGATAGCCTTGGGAGAGACAGTCATAACCTCTACCATCTGGCGAGCAAGATGTATGACACAGGCGAAATTCCCTCAGACTTCAAGAAGAGTATAATACTTCCAATCCCAAAGAAATCAGATGTTACAGGTGGGAAAATTACCGACCTATCAGTTTAATAAGTCACGGCTGCAAAATACTAACGCGAATTCTTTACAGACGAATTGAAAAACTGGTAGAAGCCGAACTGGGGCAGGGATCAGTTTGGATTCCGTAGAAATGTTGCAACATGTGAGGCAATACCGACCCTACGATTTACCTTAGATGACAGATTAAGGAAAGCTGAACCTACGTTTCTAGCATTTGTAGACTTAGGGAGTGCTTGTGACAATGTTGACTGAAATACTCTCTTTCAAATTCTGAAGGCGGCAGGGGTCAAATACAGAGAGCGAAAGGCTATTTGCATTTTGTACAGAAACCAGATGGCAGTTATAAGAGTTGAGGGGCATAAAAGGTAAGCAGTGATTGAAAAGGGAGTGAGTCAGGGTTTTAGCCTCTCCCCGATGTTATTCACTCTGTACATTGAGCAAGCAGCAAAGGAAACAAAAGAAAAATTTGGAGTAGGTACTAAAATCAATGGAGAAGAAGTAAAAACTTTGATGTTTGCCGATGACATTGTAATTCTGTCAGAGACAGCAAAGGACCTGGATGAGCAGTTGAACAGAATGGACAGTGTCCTGAAAGGCGCATATAAGATGAACATGAACAAATGCAAAACGAGGATAATGGAATGTAGTCGAATTAAGTCGGGTGATGCTGAGGGAATTACATTAGGAAATGAGACACTTAAAGTAGCAGATGAGTTTTGCTATTTGGGGAGCAAAATAACTGATGATGGTCGAAGTAGAGAGGACACAAAATGTAGACTGGCAATGGCAAGGAAAGCATTTCTGAAGAAGAGAAATTTGTTAACATCGAGTATAGATTTAAGTGTCAGGAAGTCGTTTGTGAAAGTGTTTGTATGGACTGTAACCATGTATGGAAGTGAAACATGGACGATAAATAGTTTGGACAAGAAGAGGATAGAAGTTTTCGAAATGTGGTGCTACAGAAGAATGCTGAAGATTAGATGGGTAGATCACATAACTAATGAGGAGATGTTGAATAGAACTGGGGAGAAGAGGAGTTTGTGGCACAACTTGCCTAGAAGAAGGGACCGGTTGGTAGGACATGTTCTGAGGCATCAAGGGTATCACCAATTTAGTATTGGAGGGCAGCGTGGAGGGTAAAAATCGTAGAGGGAGACCAAGAGATGAATACACTAAGCAGATTCAGAAGGATGTAGGCTGCTGTAGGTACTGGGAGATGAAGAGGCTTGCACAGGATAGAGTAGCATAGAGAGCTGCATTAAAAAGTCTCAGGACTGAAGACCACAACAACAACAAAGAAATTCTATTCCTTCTCTCGTTCTAAACATTTGCACAAAATTTTTTTTTCAGTGTGTAACAACAACAACGCTATACTATTGTACATATAACAATTTTTGCTTCTGTTTTTCGATAAATTAGTGTAAGCGATGTTCTGATTTCATTTCTTTTTCTTTTCATGTCACTATGTTGAAGAAAGTGTAAACAATTTTCGATGTAAATATTAATGTTTATGTCAAATTGCAAGCAATATTATAACAAAATTGAAATGTAAGAAATGTTGAAACTGTTGTAAGATGTTAAAGTTGTAATTGTGCGCCTGGTCCATACGTAGGCAATGTATTAGGATATGTAGAATGCAAAACCTCGGGTGAATACCCTGTCTGTAGGGGAGCGGTAAAAGGTGGATGGCAGGCGAGCGCGGGAAAATGCACGCGGGCGCTGCACGGCGTAACGGGCTCAGCAGTAGTAGTCGGAGTTGGGCATCGGTCTGGGAAACACGATCTGGAGCGAGGAGGCTCTCCTGGAAGGCGTAGTTTCATTGAGCCTCGGATGTGCCGTTTCCGACGACTATGCAGCATGGCAAAATTACATAGGAATGGAAAAGTATTGCGAGGCTAAGAAGAAGCAAAGTGCCGATACATCAAGAGCCATTGCTGTGGTTGCCGGCCGCAGTGGTCTCGCGGTTAAGACGCTCACAAGGGGAGGCCGCCAATTGTGAAATTCAGATTCGATTCATACTGCGCACAATAAAAGCTTATGGCCAGAGGTGTAATGTGACAAAGCACCAAGATGCACTTCTCAGCCGTTGTCGAGAAAATCGACAGTTAAAAGAAACCGTTGCGGTGAAATACTCTCTACGATTAACAATTTTCTGCAGCGTCGTGGCGCAGCGGTAAGCGCTCGGGTTCGTAATCCGAAGGTCGCCGGATCGAATCTCGCGCCATGCATTTTTTTTAGTTTTTTGTTATTCAAATATATATATATATATATATATATATATATATATATATATATATAAAGTATTAATGAATTGCTTATGCATGTTGGTGAAGGCGGATCGCTCTCCAATTGCACCGCCTCCATTTTTCCGTTTTTTTTTTTTTTTAACAGGGTGTACCAAAGCTCTCCCGTCCGCACTGATTTTCGACCATGTTACAAGTTGCGCTAGGGACCGCATCTACCTTCTTTCGAAGTTAGCAGGCAACTACGCTGTTATGCGGCGGCTCGTTTCGGCCCATTCAACATCTGTCATTCAAGTGTAACGAGCGAGTAACGGAGTTTATATTTCATACCTGCCACAGCAAATTTGTGTTCGTGGGGTCTCTATTCTAATTCGAACGTTTGACTTACGCTATACGTATTCGTTTCGGAATATCGTTTCTACGTCTTCCGTTAACTATACGTGGTTAACATTATTAAGACAATTAATAACATTTGTGAAATACAACTTTGTTTGCGGAAAACATAATGATGTTCGAAGTCGCCAGTTTTTCCACGACAAACGACTTTCAACAACTTATTATATGCATAATTGTTGCAACAGATTGCCGGGAATTATATATTATATATATATATATATATATATTATATATATATATATATTTGAATTATAAAAATCAAATACTAAAAAAAAAGGTTGCATAGCGGGAGATTCGATCCGGAGACCTTCGGATTACGAACCCGAGCGCTTACCGCTGCGCCACGACGCTGAAGAGGGTTATTAATCGTAGAGAGTATTTCACGACAACGGTTTCTTTTAACTGTCGATTTTCTCGACAACGGCTGAGAAGTGCATCTTGGTGCTTTGCCACATTACACCTCTGGCCATGAGCTTTTATTATGCGCAGTATGAATCGAATCTGAATTTCACAATTGGCGGCCTCCCCTTGTCAGTCCGGAACCGCGCGACTGCTATGGTCGCAGGTTCGAATCCTGCCTCGGGCATGGATGTGTGTGATGTCCTTAGGTTAGTTAGGTTTAAGTAGTTCTAAGTTCTAGGGGACTGATGACCACAGAAGTTAAGTCCCATAGTGCTCAGAGCCATTTTTTTGAGCCATTGCTGTGATTGTATGTGTGCTCTGCGCCTCGCCATCTCGCCGCCCGCCCACCGCCGCATCGATACGCAGGTTGAAACTTTTAGTACTGTATTCGTGTGGGCTAGTGTTACTTTTGTTCCTGACTGTTCAATAAAAACTTAACTTTTACCAGAACTGTCCTATCATTTAATTATCCTCATCACTAACCTAGACAGGGTCCTTTCCACATGCTGTGCAATCCGAGTGTCCCGAGATGAAGATTTAAAGTTTATGTTAATAATAATTACCTGCAGACCTAGCGGTGTTAGTATGATGTTTAAAGAACTTTATTGTTAATGAATATATAAGTAAAGAACAAAGGTCTGATAAAGTTGGAAGATAATGTTGAAATTGGTTTAGTAATGAAGGCTAATTAATTAGAGACAAAAATAATGGTAGTTAAATGAGGAAGAAATAAGACAAAAAGAGTAGTAACTCATATATTGGAAATCTTGAGTGCTTAACGATTTCGATAATCAAAAATTTCAGTACGGTGATCATAATAGTTTCAGAGTCCCCCC
Source organism: Schistocerca piceifrons (assembly GCF_021461385.2). Lineage (NCBI taxonomy): Eukaryota > Metazoa > Arthropoda > Insecta > Orthoptera > Acrididae > Schistocerca > Schistocerca piceifrons. The sequence continues at coordinate 16,108,939 of NC_060148.1, read as the reverse complement.
CCCCCTTTTTCTTTTCTATTCATGTAAATTTTGAAATGTACTGAACTGATTTGACCAGCAAAGTTAAAGTCAAGATAAAACCAAAAGTTATTAGTGTTTTACCTTTTTCAAAATTGACATGGTATGTGTGTTTCGAAAGTGCTATTTCTAGGGTAACCTATGCCCGATTTTAATCAGATCAATAGACTGTACGAAGTTTGTAGTAAATATTATAGTGTATTGTTGTGTATTTATGGCTTGTTCTTATTAGTACAGAAAGTGAAATTATTAGTTCAGTAGATTTTCTGGTTCTAAAATTTACCATATTACGCAGTGTTATTACGTGTTGTTTTGCATACACGTACTTCAACTTGTACAGGGAAGAAACTCAATTAATGCCTAATTAGGCTGGCGACCGTTTTATTAACAAATTGGTAGCATCTGCTGCGTTGTTTCTTGTCCATCCCGACGTGTAGTTGCATTTCGGGCTTGCTTGACGTGTCATTGTTGTTACTGAGTGGGTGAAAGTCTGATTTTGCCTCCATTCAGGTACACGCGGTCAACATATATACCAAAATCCTTTCTTATAAGGTGAAGCCCGTCAACTTACCGTAGTACAGGCTTTAAAGAGTATCGTGCGCAGTAGCGTAGTGTTACAAGTGTCGCACTTAAAGTGGCTTAAGGCTGGAATCATGTCAGTAGTCAATATATATAATAAAAAGGTGTAATGTGCGTTCCGCTAAAACTCAGAAACGAGTCCCTATGCAATCGAGGCAGTTTATGGTATCCCCCATCCACGAAGAAGGTTCCCGTTTCTACCTGAAGGACGCGCTTATGAAGATGTAGGGGCTGGAAAGTTTCAGCCTCAAGAAATTTCTATAATATTCCAGAACATTCTAGAGTATTCGAGAACATTTCAGAACATTCGAGAGCATTCCACAACATTCCGGAATGTTCCACAACGATCTGGAATGTTCTGGAATGTTCGGGAAGGGTCTGCAACATTCGGGAAGATTCCGGAACATCCCAGGTCATTTTGGAACATTCCGGAACACTTTCAAATGTTGAGGAGTGTTCTGCAGCACTGTGGACCACTCGGAGCCTTATTCTGGAACTCACCACTCTTGGGGCTAACCATGGGTGGGGGTATGCAAAGGCTTCTTATTAGTGACGAAGCGAGGAACAGTAAAACTGGTGCAGTGAGTGAATAAAGCAGCGAAGTGTAAGTAGTTAAAGTGATACAGTGACTGATTAGAAATCGCAATTGTAGTGTGTAAAGTGGACTTAATGTTTTTGTTAATAAGGAGTTGATTTGATTTATATTTTAGGCAATGACCAAACGTGAAAGAGGAGGACAGCTCGCTAGTTCTGAAGAAAAACGGCGAAAACAAAAAGGAAAGCGAAAATAAGAAACAGTCGAAGAGCGCGAAGCGCGTTTGAGTTCCTAACGAACGACAATGAGGACCTTCAGAAGCAGAGAACTGGAAGAACTCCGAAATGAACGGATTGGAGACTGCAGAATTGCCACACAGTCTTATAACAAAAGACTGCGATTTCAAGCCAGCCATGAAAATATCACCCTACGAGAAGCGCGGACGAGAGCAAGCGGACGGTACAACCGAACAAGTGAAGCATTCCGCTACGACCAGACGGAACAATAAAACAAACACAGACACGTCGTAATCGGAAAAATGGATAACATCTGCCGATTTTGCAACGCGAACAAATTCAGCAGAGAAACACCGGGATTCTGTCACATTAGCCTACAGTTTTACAATTACCAAAGCGCAAGGACAAACTTTAAAATATTGCGGCGTCAACGTCAAAGACTTCTGCTTCTCTCACAGTCAGCTATACGTAGCTTTCTCTCGAATAGGACATTCGAAAAATTTATACACGTATAACAAAACGAAAAATGTTGTTTATAAACCAGACTTGTAAATAGAATATGTTTCAATAAATTTTTTACCTCTTATACTTTAGAGTTTATCTTTTTATTTCAGCTATCACACATTCTCCCATCAGCTCCCTTTTTCTACATTAATAGCCAGGTGCCATTCATCAGACGAACTAAAAATTTTGTCTAAGTCATCTCTTATCAGCCTACATCCATTTTTCTTCGACGCCTTCCTGTTCACCACAGCATCATCAGCAAACTCAGATCGCTGCCGCCCCTGCCCGCCAGAGCATTTATGCATATACACTACTGGCCATTAAAATTGCTACACCAAGAAGAAATGCAATGATAAACTGGTATTCATTGGACAAATATACTAGAACTGGCATGCGATTACATTTTCACGCAATTTGGATGCAAAGATCCTGAGAAATCAGTACCCAGAACAACCACCTCTGGCCGTAATGACGGCCTCGATACGCCTGGGCATTGAGTCAAACAGAGCTCGGATGGCGTGTACAGGTACAGCTGCCCGTGCAGCTTCAACACGATACCACAGTTCATCGAGAGTAGTGACTGGCGTATTGTGACGAGCCAGTTGCTCGCCCACCATTGACCAGACGTTTTCAATTGGTGAGAGATCTGGAAAATGTGCTGGCCAGGGCAGCAGTCGAGTATTTTCTGTATTCAGAAAGGCCCGTACAGGACCTGCAACATGAGGTCGTGCATTATCCTGCTGAAATGTAAGGTTTCGCAGGGATCGAATGAAGGGTAGAGCCACGGGTGGTAATACATCTGAAATGTAACGTCCACTGTTCAAAGTGCCGTCAATGCGAACAAGAGGTGACCGAGACGTGTAAACAATGGCACCCCATTCCGAGACTGAGCGAGGTGGTGCAGTGGCTAGCACACTGGACTCGCATTCGGGAGGACGACGGTTCACACCCGCATCCGGCCATCCAGATTTAGGTTTTCCGTGATTTCCCTAAATCGCTTCAGGAAAATGCCGGAATGGTTCCTCTGAAAGGGCACAGCCAACTTCCTTCCATATGAAACTTCCTGGATTCCTTCCATATCTTTGTACATCCATTTTTAAACTGGATGAAGGTGGGACACAGCTGGCATGATTTTTATTTAAAAATGAGATTCCTCCGGTTGTACTTAAGCGTTTGTATTTACTTCGCTACGTGTTTCGACGTTGCGTCAACGCCATCTTCAGGCCCGTAGACTTTGATGAAATCAGTTGTGTGTGCCTCAGTCTAGAAGTCTGCAGTGAGACCAACACGTGCTCCACATGGGTGGCGGGCAGTAACCAGCCCTTCCATACCCTTCCCTAATCTACTGGGACCGATGGCTTCCCTGTTTTGTCCCCTGCCGCAAATCGACCACCCAACCAATCATTCCGCTTTCATAGTCTGTTAATAGGCAGAAAGGTGGAAGGAGTATATAGAGGGTTTATACAAGGGCGATGTGCTTGAGGACAACATTATGGAAATGGAAGAGGATGTAGATGAGGACGAAATGGGAGATAAGATACTGCGTGAAGAGTTTGACAGAGCACTGAAAGACCTGAGTCGAAACAAGGCCCCAGGAGTAGACAACATTCCATTAGAACTACTGATGGCCTTGGGAGAGCCAGTCATGACAAAACTCTACCATCTGGTGACCAAGATGTATGAGACAGGCGAAATACCCTCAGACTTCAAGAAGAATATAATAATTCCAATCCCAAAGAAAGCAGGTGTTGACAGATGTGAAAATTACCGAACTATCAGTTTAATAAGTCACAGCTGCAAAATACTAACGCGAATTCTTTACAGACGAATGGAAAAACTGGTAGAAGCGGACCTCGGCGAAGATCAGTTTGGATTCCGTAGAAATGTTGGAACACGTGAGGCAATACTAACCTTACGACTTATCTTAGAAGAAAGATTAAGAAAAGGCAAACCTACGTTTCTAGCATTTGTAGACTTAGAGAAAGCTTTTGACAATGTTAACTGGAATACTCTCTTTCAAATTCTGAAGGTGGCAGGTATAAAATACAGGGAGCGAAAGGCTATTTACAATTTGTACAGAAATCAGATGGCAGTTATAAGAGTCGAGGGGCATGAAAGGGAAGCAGTGGTTGGGAAAGGAGTGAGACAGGGTTGTAGCCTCTCCCCGATGTTATTCAATCTGTATATTGAGCAAGCAGTAAAGGAAACAAAAGAAAAATTCGGAGTAGGTATTAAAATTCATGGAGAAGAAATAAAACTGAGGTTCGCCGATGACATTGTAATTCTGTCAGAGACAGCAAAGGACTTGGAACAGCAGTTGAACGGAATGGACAGTGTCTTGAAAGGAGGATATAAGATGAACATCAACAAAAGCAAAACGAGGATAATGGAATGTAGTCAAATAAAATCGGGTGATGCTGAGGGAATTAGATTAGGAAATGAGACACTTAAAGTAGCAAAGGAGTTTTGCTATTTAGGGAGTAAAATAACTGATGATGGTCGAAATAGAGAGGATATAAAATGTAGACTGCCAATGGCAAGGAAATCGTTTCTGAAGAAGAGAAATTTGTTGACATCGAGTATAGATTTGTCAGGAAGTCGTTTCTGAAAGTATTTGTATGGAGTGTAGCCATGTATGGAAGTGAAACATGGACGATAACTAGTTCGGACAAGAAGAGAATAGAAGCTTTAGAAATGTGGTGCTACAGAAGAATGCTGAAGATAAGGTGGATAGATCACGTAACTAATGAGGAGGTATTGAATAGGATTGGGCAAAAGAGAAGTTTGTGGCACAACTTGACTAGAAGAAGGGATCGGTTGGTAGGACATGTTCTGAGGCATCAAGGGATCACCAATTTAGTATTGGAGGGCAGCATGGTGGGAGACCGAGAGATGAATACACTAAACAGATTCAGAAGGATGTAGGTTGCAGTAGGTACTGGGAGATGAAGAAGCTTGCACAGGATAGAGTAGCATGGAGAGCTGCATCAAACCAGTCTCAGGACTGAAGACCACAACAACAACAGTCTGTCAATTCATTTTGAGCGGCCATAATCACGTCGAAAAGCTCTTGTCATGATTGTCCTGAGTGCAAATGACACCTCCGCCAATGCAATGCTCTTTTGTACTTTGTGTACACGACTCTAACACCATCCGTATATGTGCATGTCACTACCGCGTGTCTTCTGTCACCATACTGTCGGTGTAGATGTAGATTAGATTAGATTAGTTTTTCGTTCCATAGATCCGTGCTGAGGGAATCCACGTGGATGTGGAATATTGTTTTAAACATCTTTATTCCAGAATCAGATTTTCACTCTGCAGCGGAGTGTGCGCTGATATGAAACTTCCCGGCAAATTAAAACTGTGTGCCCGACTGAGACTCGAACTCGGGACCTTTGCCTTTCGCGGGCAAGTGCTCTACCAACTGAGCTACCGAAGCACGACTCACGCCCGGTACTCACAGCTCTACTTCTGCCAGTACCTCGTCTCCTACCTTCCAAACTTAACAGAAGCTCTCCTGCGAACCTTGCAGAACTAGCACTCCTGAAAGAAAGGATATTGCGGAGACATGGCTTAGCCACAGCCTAGGGGATGTTTCCAGAATGAGATTTTCACTCTGCAGCGGAGTGTGCGCTGATATGAAACTTCCTGGCAGATTAAAACTGTGTGCCCGACCGAGACTCGAACTCGGGACCTTTGTCTTTCGCGGACAAGTGCTCTACCACTCTTTATTTGAAACTAAATTTTTTATGTTTCCTGACAAATTATTGAAGATGAGTGTTCCTGAGTAGTGGATCCCTTTTTGAACTAAAGTGCTTTTAAGTCCTTGCGCAGATAATTTTTGTTCCTGGTATTGTATTTATGAACTGAGCTGTTTGTTGGAAAGGCCGGCCGGGGTAGCCGAGCGGTTCTAGACGCCATTTGAAGCATTTTTTGTTTGTTTGTTGGAAAACGAGATATATTATTTAGGACAAATTTCATTGAGGAGTGAATGTACTGAGAGGCAGTAGTTAGTATACCCAGTTCTTTGAAGAGATTTCTACAGGACGTCCGTGAATTTACTCCACAAAAAATACATATTACACGCTTTTGGACTCTGAAAACTTTTGTTTGACTTGAAGAGTTACCCCAAAATATTCTACCATATGACATTATGGAATGAAAGTAGGCAAAGTATGCAAGCTTTTTCATTTTTATGTCGCCTATGTCTGCTGACACTCGAAGTGCAAATACAGATTTGTTAAGGCGTTTAGCCGGCCGCTGTGGCCGAGCGGTTCTAGGCGCTTCAGTCTGGAACCGCGCGACCGCAGTTTCGAATCCTGCCTCGGGCATGGATGTGTGTGATGTCCTTAGGTTAGTTAGGTTTAAGTAGTTCTAAATTCTAGGGGACTGATGATCTCAGATGTTAAGTCCCATAGTGCTCAGAGCCATTTGAACCATTTTTTTCTTAAGGCGTTTCTGTGGTGTGCTCCTCCCAACTGAATTTATTATCAAGTTGTAATCCTAGGAACTTAGGACTGTCAGCCTCTTCTATCTGCTCTTCTTCATACTTCATGCATATGCTGGGTGGAAACATCTTACAGGTTGCGAATTGCATATAGTGAGTCTTTTCCAAGTTTAATGTCAGTGAGTTGGCTTTAAGGGGGGGGGGGGGGGGTAGGACATCAAACAGGCCGACTTGGAGCAGAAGAGGCACCACAGGGCATTTTAATTTCCACTGTCTATACTTTTACAAGTAAATTCATAAAACTTTGTCAGCATGACCAGGAAGGATTCAGGATTCACACTCGTAGCAGCGGAAGTTGAAAAACATAACAAAATAATTTTTTTACATGTGAAATTTAATCATTTTTTCACTTACTATTTGCTGCATTTGTTGCTACAGGTACACTTTTCTTCATAAGTAAGAGAGACTGTTCGATGAATTTTGCACAGCGTACAAACCATACTTGCAGGTGTCTGAAACTCTAGAATCTATTTAATTTATGAAAAAATGAATGAGCTGTTACGTTTTAAACTTTATGTTTAGAAAAAAATCAAATTTTGTAGTTAATTATCTCAATTTTTACCACAGTTTTTGATAGATTCGGAAAATTCTAGAGTTTCATACATCTGTAAGTATGGTTTGTATGCTGTGCAAAATTCATCAAAGAATCTCTCTTATTTGTGAAGAAAAATGTACCTATAGCAATAAATGCAGCCAACAGTGAAAAAATGATGAAATT